>NC_134354.1:108057638-108182638 GCF_048569485.1 Anomaloglossus baeobatrachus | reverse complement strand
ATTTATATGTGAGGCCGCATGGCACATTTTATAAAAATATTTTAGTGTAGGACTGCTTCAAATGAGATTTGCCGTGACGTGGCGAAGCAGCTCAAGAAATTGCAATTTTTTGCCAAAAATCTCAAAAAAAAAAAAAAAAATTTTTATAATGCAGTTTGGAATATTTGATGCCTTAGTGCACAATGGTGCTGGCTCTTTGTTGTTTCTTTAATGTACTGTGCAGTACAGTAAAAGCATACAGTTAGGTCCAGAAATATTTGGACAGTGACACAATTTTCGCGAGTTGGGCTCTGCATGCCACCACATTAGATTTGAAATGAAACCTCTACAACAGAATTCAAGTGCAGATTGTAACGTTTAATTTGAAGGTTTGAACAAAAATATCTGATAGAAATTGTAGGAATTGTACACATTTCTTTACAAACACTCCACATTTTAGGAGGTCAAAAGTAATTGGATAAATAAACCAAACCCAAACAAAATATTTGTATTTTCAATATTTTGTTGCGAATCCTTTGGAGGCAATCACTGCCTTAAGTCTGGAACCCATGGACATCACCAAACGCTGGGTTTCCTCCTTCTTAATGCTTTGCCAGGCCTTTACAGCCGCAGCCTTCAGGTCTTGCTTGTTTGTGGGTCTTTCCGTCTTAAGTCTGGATTTGAGCAAGTGAAATGCATGCTCAATTGGGTTAAGATCTGGTGATTGACTTGGCCATTGCAGAATGTTCCACTTTTTTGCACTCATGAACTCCTGGGTAGCTTTGGCTGTATGCTTGGGGTCATTGTCCATCTGTACTATGAAGCGCCGTCCGATCAACTTTGCGGCATTTGGCTGAATCTGGGCTGAAAGTATATCCCGGTATACTTCAGAATTCATCCGGCTACTCTTGTCTGCTGTTATGTCATCAATAAACACAAGTGACCCAGTGCCATTGAAAGCCATGCATGCCCATGCCATCACGTTGCCTCCACCATGTTTTACAGAGGATGTAGTGTGCCTTGGATCATGTGCCGTTCCCTTTCTTCTCCAAACTTTTTTCTTCCCATCATTCTGGTACAGGTTGATCTTTGTCTCATCTGTCCATAGAATACTTTTCCAGAACTAAGCTGGCGTCATGAGGTGTTTTTCAGCAAATTTAACTCTGGCCTGTCTATTTTTGGAATTGATGAATGGTTTGCATCTAGATGTGAACCCTTTGTATTTACTTTCATGGAGTCTTCTCTTTACTGTTGACTTAGAGACAGATACACCTACTTCACTGAGAGTGTTCTGGACTTCAGTTGATGTTGTGAACGGGTTCTTCTTCACCAAAGAAAGTATGCGGCGATCATCCACCACTGTTGTCATCCGTGGACGCCCAGGCCTTTTTGAGTTCCCAAGCTCACCAGTCAATTCCTTTTTTCTCAGAATGTACCCGACTGTTGATTTTGCTACTCCAAGCATGTCTGCTATCTCTCTGATGGATTTTTTCTTTTTTTTCAGCCTCAGGATGTTCTGCTTCACCTCAATTGAGAGTTCCTTAGACCGCATGTTGTCTGGTCACAGCAACAGCTTCCAAATGCAAAACCACACACCTGTAATCAACCCCAGACCTTTTAACTACTTCATTGATTACAGGTTAACGAGGGAGATGCCTTCAGAGTTAATTGCAGCCCTTAGAGTCCCTTGTCCAATTACTTTTGGTCCCTTGAAAAAGAGGAGGCTATGCATTACAGAGCTATGATTCCTAAACCCTTTCTCCGATTTGGATGTGAAAACTCTCATATTGCAGCTGGGAGTGTGCACTTTCAGCCCATATTATATATATAATTGTATTTCTGAACATGTGTTTGTAAACAGCTAAAATAACAAAACTTGTGTCACTGTCCAAATATTTCTGGCCCTGACTGTATAAAGCAAATGAAACTGCACTTAGCTTACAATAAAATTGTTGGTGTGCGAGAGGTACAGTATAAGCAGTGGCGTAACTAGAGTTTTCAAAGTTCGGACCTTGGGCCCCCCCTCTATGTACACCGACACTTGGGGACGGACAATAATACTCGGGGTACAGGATAATGACGCTGACACTTGGCTCTTTCCCTCAGCACCCAGCTTTCCTATGTTCTGATATCCATCTTGCCCTCGGCACCCAGACCCCCATACTCCATGTATAATGCAGCCAGCCCCGACAGACCTTCATGTATAATGCAGCTGCCCCCCATGCTCTATGTTCCATGTATAATAAGAATTGTCTGTTCCCCACTGCATTGGCTGAATATGTGTTCTGGTATATAACTCTGCTTCCTGTCAAGTGAATTGTCTGTTCCCCACTGCATTGGCTGAATATGTGTTCTGGTATATAACTCTGCTTCCTGTGATGTATATAACTCTGCTTCCTGTCAAGTGAATTGTCTGTTCCCCACTGCATTGGCTGAATATGTGTTCTGGTATATAACTCTGCTTCCTGTCAAGTGAATTGTCTGTTCCCCACTGCATTGGCTGAATATGTGTTCTGGTATATAACTCTGCTTCCTGTGATGTATATAACTCTGCTTCCTGTCAAGTGAATTGTCTGTTCCCCACTGCATTGGCTGAATATGTGTTCTGGTATATAACTCTGCTTCCTGTGATGTATGCTCTGTCATTTTCATAATCTATGTAATACTCACTGATGTATGACTGTATATTCCTCTTTGTAAATGTTATCTGATGGTGGATGGTGTAAATCTGTGTAGAGTGGAAGTCCGGGTGGGTGTCAAATGTCCTGTTCCCTTTGATTCCTTAATCATCCCCTGGTGTGAGCAGCATTTGTTGATTTCCCTTAACAAGCTGAGCTCCCATAATCCCCCTCACCTACCCCTCTAGTCAGCCCTATATATTTGTGTCTTTCTTAAGGGGTGCATGCATGCGGGGTGTTGCATGCATGCCATCTCTTGCTAAGTGCCATCATTGCGAAGTGCTGGGCAGTTACCTCAATGGCAGTTAGTCTGGCCAGGAGTCTGCAGGTAAATTACTCTTTGACGCCATCTGTTTTAACCTTAACTATTATCTCACTCTCTATCATCCTATATGCTTTTTCTGTTCACTTTCACCGCCCTGTCCCCCCTCCATCACCACTCATCCACATCAGCCCCTCTCTCCTCCCCTCTCCTATGTACAGCTCCCAGGCTCTTTTCACCTATCTTAATAATCTGACTCAATCAAGCTCCAGGGACTTCCAAAAAAAGCCATGCCACAAGTCCAAAAACCATCTGACCTTTCTCCTTCTACTCCTACTTCTTTCAGGTGATATCTCTCCTAATCCCGGTCCACCCCAGGCTAACTTTACCCCCTCCCCCACCTCCCATAGAAACCCTGATAATATTATTAACATTCCCTGTACACCCTCGCTTCCCTCTTTTAATTGTGCTCTATGGAATCCACGGTCCGTATGTAACAAGCTTCCTTACATCCACAACCTCTTTCTCAATAACTCTCTTAACTTACTAGGCCTAACTGAAACCTGGATTCAGGATTCTGATACTACTTCCCCTGCTGCCATCTCTCATGGTGGCTTACACTTTTCCCATTCACCAAGACCTGGAAACAGACATGGTGGTGGAGTCGGCTTACTCCTGTCCCCACAGTGCACCTTCCAGGTCATCCCCCCAGCTCCATCACTCTCATTCCCATCCTTTGAGGTTCACACCATCAGGCTCTTCCATCCCCTTCCCCTCAGAGTAGCTGTCATATACCGTCCACCAGGCTCACCCACCCAGTTCCTTGACCACTTTTCAGCCTGGCTGTCACACTTCATGTCCTCAGAGTTACCAACCCTGATCCTAGGAGACTTTAACATCCCCATGAACAGCCCCTCCTCCCCTTCTGCATCCCAGCTTCTATCTCTCACCACCTCCCTTGGCCTCTCACAGCTCTCATCCTCTGAGACACATGAAGATGGTAACACCCTTGACCTGGTCTTTATCCGCCTCTGCTCAATCTCTCACTTTGACAACTCACCTCTTCCCCTCTCTGACCACAACATCCTCTCCTTCAAGCTCACAAACCCTCGTCCGCCCCAGCACACTCCCACCAATCACACATTCAGAAACCTACAGGCCATCGATTCTCAGACACTTTCAGACTCTTTACACACATCACTGTCCCCTATATCCTCACTTTCCTGTCCTGATCTGGCTGTAAAGCACTACAATGACACACTCAGGACTACGCTAGACCAAGTAGCGCCCCTCACCCTCAGAAAGACCAAACACAGAGTAAAACAGCCCTGGCTCACATCACAAACTCGATTTCTCCAGCGATGCTCCAGGAGCGCCGAACGCCTATGGAGGAAAACCCGCACACCAGAAAACTTCATCCACTACAAGTTCATGTTAAGGACCTATAACTATTCCCTTCACCTCGCCAAACAGACCTACTTCACCAACCTTGTTTCCTCACTTGCCAACAATCCAAACAAACTCTTTGACACCTTTCACTCCCTCCTCAGTCCCAAAGTACAGACCCCTGTCACAGCCCTTCATGCTGATGACCTGGCCTCGTATTTCACAGAGAAAATAGAAAACATCCGCCAAGAGATCAGCTCCCAGCCACCAAGCCCTGTGAATCCCATCCCTCCCCATATTCCATCCAGCTCACTTTCCACATTTGACCCAGTCACAGAGGAGGAAGTCTCCAGGCTCCTATCCTCCTCTCGTCCTACAACTTGCCCTACTGATCCCTTCCCCACACCTCTACTCCAGTCCCTCTCTCCGGTTGTCGCCACTCACCTAACTAAAATCTTCAATCTCTCTCTCTCTTCGGGTATCTTCCCCTCCTCCCTCAAACACTCTATCATTACTCCATTATTAAAAAAACCTTCTCTTGATCCGTCCTGCACAAGCAACTACAGACCAGTCTCCAATCTCTCCTTCATCTCTAAACTCTTGGAGCGCCTGGTCTACTCTCGCCTCACCCGCTACCTCTCCTCTCACTCTCTTCTAGATCCTTTACAGTCTGGCTTCCGCCCTTTACACTCAACAGAAACTGCCCTTGTCAAAGTGACCAATGACCTATTGACAGCAAAACGTAACGGTGACCACTCTCTGCTTATTCTTCTTGACCTTTCTGCTGCCTTTGACACTGTTGACCACCATCTCCTTCTCTCTATGCTCCACTCTATCGGCCTAAAGGACACTGTTCTTTCCTGGTTCTCTTCCTATCTTTCTGGCCGCTCATTCAGTGTATCATTTGCTGGCTCCACATCTTCTCCTCTTCCTCTCACTGTTGGGGTCCCTCAAGGCTCAGTCCTTGGCCCTCTTCTTTTCTCCCTCTACACTGCCCCAATTGGTCAGACCATCAGCAGATTTGGCTTTCAGTACCATCTTTATGCTGATGACACACAGCTATACACCTCCTCCCCTGAGCTCACCCCCGCTGTACTACAGAACACCAGTGACTGCCTGACTGCAGTTTGCAATGTCATGTCTGCTCTCTATCTGAAACTTAACCTTTCCAAAACTGAACTTCTTTTCCCTCCATCTTCCAACTTTCCTCAACCTGACATCTCCCTCTCTGTGTGTGGCACAACGATAAGTCCTAGGCCGCAAGCCCGCTGCCTGGGGGTTATACTTGACACTGATCTTTCCTTCACCTCCCACATACAATCTCTTGCCCGCACCTGCCGCTTGCACCTCAAGAACATCTCTAGAATCCGCCCCTTTCTCACAATGGAAACGACAAAAACCCTCACCGTGGCCCTGATCCACTCTCGCTTGGACTACTGTAACTCTCTATTAATTGGTCTCCCCCTAACTAGACTCTCTCCTCTACAGTCAATCCTTAATGCAGCAGCCCGGGTCACCTATCTGGCTAACCGCTACTCGGATGCCTCTGCTCTGTGCCAGTCATTGCACTGGCTGCCCATATATCATAGGATCCAATTCAAACTGCTTGTTCTCACCCACAAAGCTCTCCACAGTGCAGCACCCCCCTACATCTCCACCCTCCTCTCTGTCTATCAGTCCACCCGTTCTCTACGCTCTGCAAGCGACTTTCGACTAACATCCACACTAATTCGAACCTCCCACTCCCGGATCCAAGACTTCTTCCGAGCTGCACCAACCCTCTGGAACGCTCTACCCCAAGAAGTTAGGACAAATCACAACTTACTCAGCTTCAGACGCACCCTAAAGACGCATCTTTTTAGGGCGGCCTATCACACTCCCTAATCAGATTCGATTCACATAGTCCCTCTACAACCTCTCACAACATAGCTCCACATCAAACTCCATGGCACCCAAAGGCATCTCAAGGCTCGGGCCCACTGGTCCAGGAAACCATTATCCAGCCCCATTTCCGTGAGATGGTTGGATTGTCATTGTAAATAAGCACTTGAACCTTGCCTCTCCCCCCATCTCATTGTAGATTGTAAGCTCTCACGAGCAGGGTTGTATTTTTTTTTCCCCTCTAAATATTGTATTTCTATAACTGTTACTTGTTTGTATATGATCCTCCTGAATTGTAAAGCGCTACGGAATATGTTGGCGCTATAGAAATAAAGATTATTATTATTATTATTATTAATGCAGCCAGCCCCCCATGTTCCATGTATAATGCAGCCAGCCCCCCCATGTATAATGCAGCCAGCCCCCCCATGCTCCATGTATAATACAAGCCCCCCATGGTCCATGTATAATGCAAGCCCCCCCATGCTCCATGTATAATGCAAGCCCCCCCAGGCTCCATGTATAATGCAAGCCCCCCAGGCTCCATGTATAATGCAAGCCCTCCCCCATGCTCCATGTATAATGCAAGCCCCCTCCATGCATAATGCTGGCAGCCCCCCATGCCTTTATGTATAATGCTGGGAGCCCCCCATGCTCCATGTATAATGCTGGCAGCCCCCCATGCTCTATGTATAATGCTGGCACCCCCCCATGCTCCATGTATAATGCTCCCAGCCCCCCCATGCTCCATGTATAATGCAGGCAGCCCCCCATGCTCCATGTATAATGCCGGCAGCCCCCCATGCTCCATGTATAATGCCAGCAGCCCCCCATGCTCCATGTATAATGCCGGCAGCCCCCCCCATGCTCCATGTATATTGCCGGCAGCCCCCCCATGCTCCATGTATAATGCCGGCAGCCCTCCATGCTCCATGTATAATGCCGGCAGCCCCCCCATGCTCCATGTATAATGCCAGCAGCCCCCCCATGCTCCATGTATAATGCCGGCAGCCCCCCCATGCTCCATGTATAATCCTGGCAGCCCCCCAATGCTCCATGTATAATGCTGGCAGCCCCCCAATGCTCCATGTATAATGCTGGCAGTCCCCCATGCTCCATGTATAATGCAGCCGGCCCCCCATGGCCCATGTATAATGCAGGCAGCCCCTCCATGCTCCATGTATAATGCTGGCAGTCCCCCATGCTCCATGTACAATGCAGCCGGCCCCCCATGCCCCATGTATAATGCAGGCAGCCCGCCCATGTTCCATGTATAATGCTGGCAGCCCCCCCATGCTCCATGTATAATGCAGCCCCCCCATGCTCCATGTATAATGCTGGCAGCCCCCCCATGCCCCATGTATAATGCAGGCAGCCCGCCCATGCTCCATGTATAATGCTGGCAGCCCCCCCATGCTCCATGTATAATGCAGCCCCCCCATGCTCCATGTATAATGCTGGCAGCCCCCCCCATGCTCCATGTGTAATACTGGCAGCCCCCCCATGCTCCATGTACAATGCTGGCAGCCCCCCCATGCTCCTCCCCGGCCCCTGGCTACCATGTATGCACTGATTATTTAAAAAAAAAAAACAAATAATCAAAAAAAAAAAGAAAAAAAGCAAACACGTTCTTACCCCTCTAATCGTTCCCTCGCTGCTAGCCTCACGTCTCCTGGTTTCCCCGCTACTCTGTCCTCAGCTCTCCTCCGTTCCCCTGCAGTTGCGGTCGATGTCCTGCCGCCCTGCGCTCTGTGCTCTCAGCACAGCGGTCGCACAGGAGTGACGTCACTGCGCAGGCACAGAGGGAGAATGATGGGGCGTGGAGCTGCACGGGCCGCTCCACGCTTCTTCATTGTTGCGGTGCATGATGACGGGGGGAAGGGGGCCAGGTGCCGCCGCTGACAACGGGCAGGGGGGCCCAGTGTCAGCGGCGGCAGCACCGAGTCATATAGTGGCCGCGTGGTCTGCGCCATATCAGCGCAGCTTCTCTCACAGAAAGGAGCTGCTTGCTGATCTGCAGAGCGGGCCGGGCCCGGTCGCAGTCACAACCTCTGCGACCGCGGTAGTTACACCCCTGGGTATAAGCAATGTGCTGTACTGGTGAGCAGACAGAAAGTACAATACTTCACAATTATTGGAAAAATAAAAACAGCATAAAATAAATTCCTCCGATTGGAGGAATTTATTTTATGCTGTTTTTATTTTTCCAATAAATGTGAAGTTTTATATTATATTTCTGAAATGGACGTTTTTGTGCCGGGATCCACCCTCTATTGCTTGCCTTCAGCCTCCTTCTTCCAGCGAGCACCGTCCAGATTCTCCTCTAAGAATTTCCCCTGTTTTGGTGAACTGAATTACACTTTTTTGTAGAAAGTACAATACTGTATCCATAAATGCAAATATATAGACATGTATACCGCCCCGCAGGCTCGGCCGGCTGCCGAGCTGCTCGGATCCGTGCTCGTCGCTGGGTGGCTTGAGCTCTCCACGGACCCGGGGGTCATGTCGCTCTGAAAGGGGTTTGGCGCTACACGCAGGGACTTTGGTGGGGAGTTCCACGGCCGGGGCCGCGGTAGTTTGTAAGGGATTTAAGTTCGTGATGCCACCCACGGGTTGTGGTGAATGGATGAACACCACCGCTGCCGTTGACTAGGCCTCCCGGGGACGGTGTTGCGCAGCTTGGTGCTGACCCCTCCGTCAGTAGGGGGATGATGGTCCCGGGGACCCGAGGGAGGTGCTGAGGCAGGGGAGCGGGTGCGTGCTGTGTGCTAGTGCGGTGCGGTCCGAAGGCACTGCTGTACTCACTATGACAAACACACTGGAGTCTCTGGTAAACCAAACGGGATGATAAACGGTGCCCGCAGTCGGCTGCAGCTTCCCCTTAACAGGTTGGTGGTTTCTGCCTTTCTCCTGCACCTCTTTAGTGTAGACGTTATGACTCCTATGCCTAAGCAACGATAGTCCGCTCCCTGGCTTGCTGGGTGTCGGGAGAGCCCTGTTTGCCCACAGGCGCTGGCCCCTTGGGTTTCTATGCCTTGGCGGTGGCTTTACCCTAATGGTTGGGCTATTGTCTTCAGTCGGGTCTTGTGTGGGAAAGGTCCTAAAGTCCAGTCCCCAATCAGTTGATTCGACTTAGCCTAGTTGTTTCTGGGCCTCGTACTTGGTCTGAGTACCCCTCCTGGTGCTCCGATTTACAATTGGTTCCCCGGTTTGGTACCGGCGGGCCACCGCCCGACCCCAGTCCCTTTGGTTCCACCGGCTGTAACCCAATCTCCTGCAGGCAGCCACCACCATCTGCCTCCTTGCCAGAGGTGACTGGGCTCCAACCCAGACACCTAGTAGACTATGGCAGGCCTGGTCACAGGTCTGCCCGTGAACTTGACTACTCCACTCCACTGTCCAAGCTAATCCACTTAGAAGTACTGTTTTTCCCACCTCCAGGCCTGTGAACTCCTCGGTGGACGGGGCCAACCGTCTGGCTCCACCTTCCTGGTGTGAACATCAAACCTGGAGGGAGGTGACAAGGGTTTTGAAGTTTGGCTGCTGTCACCTTTTTAGGGAGGGGGTGTGTGTGCATGGGACTACCTGGGAAGACCTGACTAGTCCAGGGTGTCACACATGCTATATAGTATATACTGTACAATGGCACACTGTATACAATACATATGTATAGAAAGTTAACTACAGAGCGGGTCAGAGCTTGGTGAAAGGACAGAACTGGAAGCATGCACGGTATTTGCTCTTTTTGCAAAGCATTGCTCTTAAACCAAGTTACAAATTTTTAAAAAGCTTTGCTTGTCTTGCAAAACACTCTCAAACCAAGTTACTCTTAATCCAAGGTTCCACTGTATTTTTATATTCAGGCAGCACAAAATACTCTGCGCCGTTTTAGAGAAACTGCATTGAAAAATATTGTCGAACCCCATAAATTTTATTTCGACTGCTTTCAATGACCTAAAATTACAGAGGCAGTTATATTCTCTTTACCAATTACCTGTCATTCCTGTGCCAACAGTTTTTAATGTCCCCTGATGATCTCTGGTCAAATGGTGTCACTGATGATATGTTGACATGACATGTGAACTATGCTGCCAATCACTGGCTGCGTTAAAGACCTTCGGAGTGTCAGCTTGTTTAAATGGAATTGGTCATCAGGTTTTTGCTACCCCATCTGAGAGCAGCAAAATGTGGGGGCAGAGACCCTGATTCCAACAATGTGTCACTTACTAGGCTTCTTGCTCTAGTTTTTAAAAAAATCACTGTTTTATCTATTGCAGATTTAGCAGTTCTCTCAATGTTGAGCTCTGTATAGGTCGCGGGCGGGGGCCAGTCCCCCGTCGCGGGGGCTGCTCGGGGAGATCACGCTCAGGTCCGGTGCCTTCTCCTTGGTGGCTCGAGTGGGCCGGACCCGGGGCTCGAGCAGCGCTCCTCGCTCATGAGTGAAAATGGGGATTGGGTTGGTGATCGGGTGGGTGCGCGGCCGGGGCCGCTATGGAAATTGTTTGTGACGCCACCCACGGGTTGTGGTGATTGTTGGCACCACCGCTGCTGATGATGGTGGGGGCTCCCGGGTGGCGGTGTTGTGGCGCAGCTAGGTGTTGACCCCTCCGTGGGTAGGGGGTGTGAGTCCCGGGGCCCGCTGGGGTGATGACAATGGAGCTGCTGGAGAGGTGCAGGGCAGGGCGGCATAGTGCCTGAGGGCACTGGTGTACTCACTATTCAGATTAAAGTCACACAGAGTCCTTATAGTGAACCAAGGCCGGATGCCGGTAGCCTCTGCAGGAGTGTGCTCGGGTCCTGCACACGGATGCACAGCAAGGGCCCTTATGTAATAACCTGCAGGTAACGGGATACGCAAGGACTGCACGGAACCACGGGGGTTAATCAATGCAAATTTAATAATGTATTGCACAACACAGGTGGAGGAAAAGTGAAGAGGAAGGGGAGAAAAACGGGAAGGTGCACAGCAGTAGAGATAATGCAATATACATACAACTACTTTGAATAACTTGTCAAGGGTAGGAAGCCTCAGATTGTACTCCCAAAAGCAAAACACAGGAAATCCTTATTAAACAAAAAAACGCAGAGTCCTTGTTATCTTACTCATATAACACAGTGCAGAGTCTTTTCCTATCTGTCCCTAACTAAAGTAGTGTGCACACTTAACTGCAGATTTCAGCATGGGGTACCTCGTCACTGTTGGGGCCCGTATTCCGCCGGCAGACACATCTAAAGTTCAGTCTTTGTCCCAGATCTGTAACTTGCACGTGCTGCCTGGCTCCTCGCTCCACATCCAGCCTCTTTGGATCTGTATCTTGGGGGGACACCACGCAACACTCTAAGGTACTTGGACCTCGGAAAACAGGGCAGACTGAGGCCTTCTATCTTACAGCCCACTCGAGCACACTCCTCTCTGCAAAAACAGCCACATGTAGACTCCTCCTCCTCCTGTTCCAGACTGAACCAAGTCACTCGAGCAGCAGGTGGCAGCATAACACAAGGATGTCCACCAAACAGTCTTTTAACCTATATATATATATATATAAATGTTAACAGGTCTTACATTTCCCCCCCTCTTTAACCTCGGCCGTCCCGGCCGATACACTCCTGAGACACTCTGCAGAGGGGCACACAGTGGCAACTCCTGCCCTGCTTCACAACCTGTTGCTTGGGAGCCAATGTCGTAAAACAGGATTCAGTGACAGAACACACAAATTCATCTGCCAAGTACCGATCAGGGGGAATACCAGCATTAGCCCGCTCAGTCCGGCGTGACACTACAGCTAACACACCAGACGTCGGCGCTGTATCAGGGAGTACAGTATTCCCGTCCCCATCTCTGGAGATTAGTGACTCCTGCTCTGCAGGGGTGGCACCTGTGTCTTGAACAGATGGGGGTGTGGATCTCTCCCAGTCTGCTGGGTTGGTCGGGGCCTGCCACCATTCTTCATCGTCAGAGCCCTCTTCGAAGGTAACAGGAACAGGCACGGGCACCGTCTCCGAGGTACTTTGTCTGGTCCTGTCTTCTGAATAGCAGGGCCTCAGCATATTACGATGCAGGATGAGGGTGTCGCCTCTTTGCTCACCTCTCACTTTGTATACTGATCCGTGGGGAGAGATTCTTCTAATCACAATGTATGGCTCTGTTTTCCAGCGCTCACTCAACTTGTGTCTCGGGTATTTCTCTGCAACTAGTACTCGGTCTCCTGGCAAGAACGGGGCTTCACACACAGGTTTCCGCTGCGGGTGTGTCTTTTCTTGCAACCGCTTGGTGACAATTCGATGGATAGTCTTGAGCGGTGAATTTACTGAAGTCCGGAATTTCGTCTTCCTCCAACTGTTCATCTCTCTCCCCCACTGGGGCTTCGGTGGTAACACGAGAAAGGGCATCCGCATTCTGATTTTCATGCTTAGAGCGGTACTGCACATGATAATTGTATCTGGAGAGTCGTGCCAGCCACCTCTGTTCCATTGCTCCCAGTTTGGCGGTGGAGATGTGAGCCAGGGAGTTATTATCCGTATAGACTTCAATTTGAGCTCCCGTGAGATATTCCGAGAACCTTTCGGTTATCGCCCATACTAGTGCCAGTAACTCCAGCCGAAAGGAACTGTAATTCTCGGGATTGCGCTCGGCTTCTCGCAACGTCCGACTTTTATATGCAATCACCCGTTCAGTACCATTCTGTACCTGGGCCAGTACTGCACCCAGGCCGTAGAGGCTCGCGTCTGTATACAACCGAAAGGGGAGGTTATAGTCTGCATAGGCAAGCACAGGGGCGCTAACCAAGGCCTCTTTCAATCGGTGTAAGGCTTCTGCTTGTCTTGGTCCCCAGCAAATTTTCTTCGCTTTTAGTCCTTTCGCAGTCCCTCGGAGCAATTCGTGCAAAGGTTCTGCCTCCTTCGCGAAATCTTTGATAAAGCGACGGTAATATCCGGCTAGCCCCAGGAAAGCTCGAACCTCCCGCACTGTGCTGGGTGTGGGCCATTGTAGCACTGCTCTCACTTTCCCATCGGAGGGCTGTACGCCGGCTTCCAACACCTTGTGTACGAGATATTCAATCTCTTCCTGAAAGATCCGGCATTTTTTTGGTTTTAGTTTAAGCCTATGGGCCCGTAACCGCTGAAACACTTGGCCCAGGTTTTCTAGATGTTTCTCAAAGGTTGCAGAATACACTACTATGTCGTCCAGGTAAATCAATGTGGCCTCGAAGTTCATGTCTCCAAGGCAACTTTCCATGAGGCGCTGAAAAGTTGCTGGGGCATTATTTAGTCCAAACGGCATGCGATTGAACTCGAAGAGTCCCATGGGTACAATAAATGCGGTCTTTGCCTTGTCTTTCTCTGCCACAGGGACCTGCCAATATCCGCTGGCCAGATCGAGGGAGGAGAAGTAATGTGCCTTTCCCAACGCCGACAGGGACTCCTCTATCCGGTGCAGAGGGTAGGAATCACGAACTGTGCATCCATTAAGCTTGCGGTAGTCAACACAGAAGCGGGTAGACCCATCCTTTTTCTTGACCAGCACGATTGGGGCAGCCCATGGACTCTGACTTTCTCTTACCACCCCGCTCTTCAGCATCTGCGCCAAAAGCTCTTTTACCTCTTGGTAGTACTTTGGGGGTATTTGCCTGTACCTTTCCCTGATCGGTGGAGCATTTCCTGTGGGTATTTCGTGCTGAATCTTGTCAGTACGGCCGAAATCTTCTACGTGACGGGAGAACGTGGCTTGATTCTCCCAAATAAAGTCCTCTATGGCTTGGGCTTGCTCCGAAGCGAAGGGGCTCAGGTCCACTCCCATCTGCCTTAAGATGACGCGACTGTTCCATTGATCAGTGGGTTTCTCTTTTCTTTCCATAGAAACAGTCAAAGTCCAGGCTTCCCCTGCCATGGGCTGCAATTCAATCGATTCTGCGGCCACCACCTCTTCAGGCGCCAGGTAGACATGGGCCAGAACAACTCCCGAGGTCAAGGTGTAGGCCTGTTCACCGGTGTTCACGCAACGGAAAGGGACCCTTCCATTTCTTACTGTTGCTAAAGTGCGAGCTACCAATGGTTCGTCTCCGTTCTCTTCACCACGGTAAGGCTCCACCAACACCTCCATCCCCTCGAGTGTACGGTGGGCCCCGACTGGCAAGGTGAGGACTGTCTCACGATTTGGAGGTAGAGTAATTGTTGTCTGTCTTGGGACTCGAACCCTCCCCACCGGGTAGCGGCTCCCACCATTCTTCCACAGTCCTATGGCACGGATAAGGTGTTGGAAGACCTTTTGGGCAGGCCTGTTAGCAACTGTCGTCTTCCAGTAATCACAGCCCCCCTTGTTGAAGAGCAACTGGTCTAATTCTTTCAGGACGTTCATGCCCACGATAGCTGGCACCTCTCTGTCATACCGGCCCTCCGTTAACACAATCCCTTTTGTGCCTAAGTTCTGGCCACAGGCACGTATGTTCATCCACACGACCCCTACAACCGGAATGGGAAGATTGTTTGCAGCCCTCAGTTTGATATGTGCCCCTTTGTCAATGGATACAGTTTGTCCAAAATGTTGGTAGAAGAACTGTTCTGGCATGGTGGTCACTTGGGACCCAGTATCCATCAGGCATCTTACTTCTTTCCCTTCAAATTCGGCCGTGATCGTCGGCGTGCAGGCTGCTATATTTTCAGGGCACTGGTTTTCTCTAAGCTCAGTTGGTCTCCCCGCCATGTGCCCATCCATGGAGGGAGGCACTAGTTTAACGGTGGTCTTTCTTGAGACGTCTTCCTCTCCGGACAGTGTCGGAATAAATGGTTCCGATTTCCACAATTCCAACACTGGTAGTCTCCAGCGGGTCTCGATCGTCTCTGCTCGATCTGTCCCCCTCTCTTCTTGATAGGTATGCGTGCAGGTATTTGGTCGCGGTGCTGTCGTTCTTACTTCTGATGCCGGGGCTTGCATATTCTTCAACAACTCTTGTAGAGCAGTAACAGTCTCTTGTAACTGATCCACTTTAGCCTCAAGCTGGCTCGGTTCTCGGTTTTTCTCACCCGGGACTACCTTATGCATACAAACTTCACCCCAGGCGTTCTGCGGGTCGCAATTTTCAGCTTGTGTGCGGGAGACTGCTTCTTCCAATATCTCCTGGAAAGTTAGTTTTTTTTCTACCCTGAGCCGTTCACGGAGGGCACCTTTGATCTTGGGGTTATGTAACCCACGGAGGAATTGATCTCGTAGGGTATGGTCAGCATAACCGGGAGTTTGTGCTAGCTCTGGCTCTGCTGTAAGCATTTGTCTCATTATTCTCTGGAGTGCATTTGCATACTGTGGCAGACCTTCTTCTTCACCCTGCAGCCTGTAGAACAGTTGCGCCTGTAAATCTCCTGCTTCTGGTTTCCCGCCATACACTCTCTCAAGAATCTTCACCACTTGCTCTAACGTCTTTCGTTCACTCTCAGGGCACAATAAAATGGTCTCTTGAGCATGGCCTTCAAGGGCAATCAACAGTATCTCCCCTTGATTTTCTGCAGTCACTCCTGCTACTCTCAACATGCCCCTCACTCTCTGCGCCCAGTCATGGAGAGGTACATTGCTGCCAGTAAATTTTGGTATATGGGTCAGCATAGCCCCCAGGGACAGTTGCCTTGCTGGTATTCCCCCATCAGGTTGTATAAGAACACCTCCATCAGCGACACCCCCGTCAGCGACACCCCCCTGTCCGTCCATTGTTCCGTACCAACCTGCGTATCCTGCCGACTACGCCAAATGTAATAACCTGCAGGTAACGGGATACGCAAGGACTGCACGGAACCACGGGGGTTAATCAATGCAAATTTAATAATGTATTGCACAACACAGGTGGAGGAAAAGTGAAGAGGAAGGGGAGAAAAGCGGGAAGGTGCACAGCAGTAGAGATAATGCAATATACATACAACTACTTTGAATAACTTGTCAAGGGTAGGAAGCCTCAGATTGTACTCCCAAAAGCAAAACACAGGAAATCCTTATTAAACAAAAAAACGCAGAGTCCTTGTTATCTTACTCGTATAACACAGTGCAGAGTCTTTTCCTATCTGTCCCTAACTAAAGTAGTGTGCACGCTTAACTGCAGATTTCAGCGTGGGGTACCTCGTCACCATTGGGGCCCGTATTCCGCCGGCATACACCTCTAAAGTTCAGTCTTTGTCCCGGATCTGTAACTTGCACGTGCTGCCTGGCTCCTCGCTCCACATCCAGCCTCTTTGGATCTGTATCTTGGGGGGACACCACGCAACACTCTAAGGTACTTGGACCTCGGAAAACAGGGCAGACTGAGGCCTTCTATCTTACAGCCCACTCGAGCACACTCCTCTCTGCAAAAACAGCCACATGTAGACTCCTCCTCCTCCTGTTCCAGACTGAACCAAGTCACTCGAGCAGCAGGTGGCAGCATAACACAAGGAAGTCCACCAAACAGTCTTTTAACCTATATATATATAAATGTTAACAGGTCTTACACTTACAGCCACCTAGTCCGGTAGTCCAGGGCCCCAACCCCGGCTACCACTTTCTCCGGGGAGCTGAAAGCCTCACCTGTCAGCTTTCCACTGACCTCAGCACAGACTGACTAAACTCTGCTCTAACACTTCCTCAGTGCTTTCCAATCCCTCCCATTTTCCTGAGGAGGGGGTGAGTAGGGCCTGATTGGTTGGTGTGCATCTGTGTGAGGACTGTGTTGGTGCCAAGGAGGAGAATGGCCTGCACTTTGCAGGCTCTGTGACACCCTGGTTTTGCCAGGGCGTCACATATAACCCCGCCCATCATCTTTCTGTGTACACTGTGCATAGGCAGAAAGCTGCTAGTCAGTGGTGGAGGCAGGGTTATAAAGAGCAGGAGCACTACATGGCACGAGACAACTAGTCTTCAAGAGATAATCTCATGCTGATAAAACTGATGTTATCAATAATACAGCAAGCAGCTCAGTAAGTGACACATCACTGGAATCAGGGTCTCTGTCTCTACATTATGCTGCTCTCAGATTAGGTGGCAAAAACCTGGTGAAAGATTCCCTTGAAGTTACAGCAAACAATTGGCTGCACTGGTCATGTTGTAAAGTGCTGGAGAGGGGCAGTTGTGGGCGAGGGTCATTGCGGACCTCAACAAAGCCAGGCACAGTACAGACACGGAGGGAAGAGTGGAGTGGGTGTTATGTGGTGTGCTGGTGATACCTTTCAGCTGCTGTTCGTCTGGGTCCTGTTCACCTTGTGGCGCCCCTGACCTGGTCAGGCACCACTGAGTACTGCACCCATGCTGGGGACAGTACAAAACAGGTAATCCAGAAGGCTGACCGAGGTGTGACTACACAGGCGCATAGTGATCAGGTCTCACACATGTACCTTTGGGAGGACCCCTGGGGATCCCAGGAGGGGGCGAAGCCTCCATCTCCACTCAAGGGGTGTGGTAGAGAGCCTGGTTGCTAGGTGACGTAGGCAAGAACAGGAGAGGAGGGAGTAGTGAGCCGAAGACGGGTGGGTAGTGAAGTTCAGGGAGAGCAGAAGCCGACCCTGGAGCTCGAGACCATTCTGACAACGTACGCGCAGTGACTACCGACGGGGGAGAACGGTCACCTGGTAGTGCTGCCCGAAATCCACCCACGACTAAAGAGAGAGCAACGGAGTGGAGAGTAAGGAGACTGTCAGGGAGATACCAGGCCCAACCGGGTAACAATTCCCAGTGCAGGGATAGATCCACCTGTCCTTTGCCAAACCTGCATGAGGGGGCACTTTACACCCCCAAGACAACACCACAGAGTCCGCAGCCACGTAGCAAAGTGAGGGCCCATAGCTCACAGGAGGCAAGCAGCCGGAGTGACCTGGTCCAGGCTACAAGCAAACGGGCCAAAAGGAAGGGGAGAGAGGCACCAGCAACTTCCCTGGGCGACCCCAGCAGGGCTTCAAGCAGGGGTTACCCCAAAACACAAAGGGCTAAGGAAGGCGAGTCGGTAGCCACCCTTATCAGTCAGCCTGAAGGACACCTGGTTCCAGCCTGGTTCATCCCAGCTACGCCCGGGTTACTCACCCTGCCACCCTCAGTGAGTAAAACCCTTGAAAGACATCCTGCTTGTGCGTGTGAGTCATTCTGCGACTTGTAGTTCCACGCACCTACACGGGGCCCTGGGGTATGCCTCACTCTCAGGAGGCTATTACAACTGACTGCACCCACTATCAGCCCCAGGCACCCCTAACCTGCAGTGGCGGTCTCTACTGACCGCAATTCTGAGAGTGGCGTCACGACAATCAAAATAGAGGATTTCCTACCTGTGACAAGATCCAGCCGCGTGGAGTCCCTGAAGGTAATGCACAGCTGCACCGACACCGCACCTCGGGGCCCCACAACCTCTATAGGCCTCAAGCCCCGTTCGGTTAGGAAAGAGACAGACATCCGGTAACACTTACATCACTTTACTGAGTAACTTGCTGTCGGACAGTTTTCAACCTTTTACAGCAGACTTGTCATTCTCATTTTTCAGGTACTTTAACTCCAGTATCCAGCGTGGCTTTGCAGGGATGGCCGTAATGGGGCGACTTAACCTCCCACTTCGGACCCACTCCCCTGCCATGGTGGTGGTCCGTTCAGTTCAGCTAACGGACGGATGGACCCACATGCCCTCCTGCCACAACTGCTTTCCCACAGGTACCGGCAGATAACGCCTCAGGTAGGGGCACCCCAATTTCTCCTTTTGTCTCCATGACACTCTGGACTTATGTCCTGCTGCAATAGAGCCTCTTTTGACAACTTTGCTTCTCTTCCTTATTGCTTCTGTAGTAGGGAGCAGGGGATTGCGAAGGTATGGGCTTCCTTCACTCCTTGAATTCTGTCCCTGTCACCTCCACCCTTCTGTACTCCACTCTGCTCTTCTGTCACTCCTGGACTTCTCTCGTTATTTGCTCTCTGTACCAGCATTTCCCTATCTGACTGAACCAGGAAGTTTCTTCCCCTATATCTCCTCCTGTGCTTATGAGCCACCCTCTCACTTAACCCTCGCTGCCCTGTCATCTCCCAGTCCATCCCTTCTATCTGAGGGACCCAGGACCCATGACCTCTGGTGGCAGCCGGCCGTATTACACAGGGGGAGGAATATACATTAAAGCAAGACAATTTACAAAAATACAACATATTAGTACAATGCATGCTACACCAACACTCTGTAGTTCTAATAGTCACCAGCAGGGACGTGGGGGCGGTAGGGCACTGGTCACCCTATTACAATGTGATGAAACCATGTTATCACTGTAGACGCACATCATTGAAAAACAGAGATGGGCAGGGGAATTAGAGAAGCATTGGGATATGAGGGGCAGTGGATTGGTAAGGCGAGAATTAGGGGGTTTTTTTTGGACCATTGTGAGTATAGGTTTTTTGAAAAATTGATTGGGTATACTGATCATAGAGGTAGCATGTACAATATGGCTGCCACGAGGCCCGGGAGAAATGTTTGTCCTATTAGTGGCAACCTGCAAGAGACTCCACTCTGCATGTGTACTGCAAGATGAGCACAAAGAAGACAGTGGAGAATGGTCTAATGGTCATATTAAAGGGGAAAAGATTACTGGTGTTGTTCACCTGGTAGAATAGCCCAGACTCAGTGGGTATCTTTTCTGTTACCATGGGTTTTGCAAACCAGTGTGTGGGGACCCCTGAGGCTTCAGGGGCCAGAGGGGACTGCACCCCCATTAGGGTATAGTACTCATCCTTGGTCCGAGGAAGGACGAGGCCGGTTTACACATACACAAACATACAGTCAGCGGGTTGCCCTCCCCAATGGGGACTGGGGCAGGGTCGGATCACACTAGGGGATCACTACAGCGGTGGGTTTACAGGACGCCACTGCACCAGGGGCTCCCCAGATCTACTGGACTGGGGACTCAGGGTCAGGGAGAAGCAACCACCAGGGGGAGTTAGGAGTACACTCCAAAGACATACAGCTAGGGAATTTAGATTGTGAGCCCCAATAGGGGCAGTGTTCCTGATGTATGTAAAGCGCTGAAGAATATGTTAGCGCTATATAAAAATAAAGATTTATTTATTTTTTTATTTTACACAGTGGGAAGAGCAGGTTGACCTAGTGGGAAAAGCAGTGAACCAGCCGGTGGCGACGGCGCGGCTGGTGGCAACAACTCAGACCACACAACAGCACAACCACAGAGAGTTCAGCTTCAGACACAGAGGAGAGCGGGCGTGCCGTGAGCAGCTCTGTGGGCCAAGGCGTTCAACACAGTCGCTGGGGAGAAGCAGGGCAGCTGCTTCCACAGGACTGGCGCTGTCAGGATACAGAATCCTAGAGCAGGCATACTTCACGTTGTCTACCAATTCTGCAAGGATCGCAGAGAACGGCTACAAAAAGTCACCGGACCCATCCCACGAGTCTGCAGCAAATAGCACATAGGATCCAGGGTTGAGGACTGGTCCCATAACGGAACCGCACTACAGAACGGGACATACTTTACTGACACTGGGACCCTCAAGTGCTTCACGCCACAGTGTTCCGATACTTAGCGCATAAAAGGAGGAGAGAACTCACAGGCTGACACATATACCAGACTTGACCTTTCACGGATCCGGGATCGGCTGGAGCCCATCGTGGCAGAGAACGGTACCTCGGGCAGTGTCTGAAACACTTGTGAGTAAAAAACACCCTTGAACCGCAACCCGTCTCTGCCTCTCTTTTACCGGCGCCGACAGGGACCACTACCACCCCCGCCATCCTCCCCGGGGTAATCCCCCTCCGCCTGTGGGGAGCGACACCATGCCGGCTGCACTTAACATTTACCCCGGTGAGAGACCCTGCTGCAGCGGCGCCCATCCCTGGCCGCATACCACAGGTGGCATCACGATCCTAATAGACTTTCTTAACTCCCAACTACTACCTCCATCCTTCCTGCCACCCTCCAATCCTCCTTCCTGTACGCCTCGGGGTAACAGAACAGGGCCAGGCCACCCCATGACAACGCAGAGGATCTATACCCCCGGCCCGGCAACGAGTAGGTTAAAACACCTGCCCCGTGGGGCGTTACAAGTGCATGCTCCATGGTCCTGAACCTGGATTGTGCAATGGTGAAAAACCTTTGAGAACAGAAAAACTTGTCACCAAGTCTGGAGTATTTTCTAAGGTTAACAATACCAGTAATCTGGTTCCCCTTACCATTATCTATTTCGGGACTTCTGCAGTAGTTTCATTATAATCTCAGTACTTTTTTTGCTTTAATACTTCAAAAGAGGACAAAACTATCAAACTAATATGTTTTACATCATATAATCTTATAGAACTGACATCCAGACAGAAACCGTGACCCTCAAAGATGTAGCAGAAAAAGAGATTAAAAAATATGGTTATGGTTATGATTGAAGAATTTTTAGATATCTTGACCATCTGAACAAGCAACAGCAATTTATGGAAACAAAATTGTTTGATCGCTCTGCGAAGGAAAGGGAGCTGCAGAAAATGAGACAAGGTACAGCGATGGCATCATCCATCAAATATTTGATTCATTTATATAAAAGCCTGCAAATAATTAAGGAGAGCTTCAATTTTGCAGATATCCTTTTAACAATATGTTCTTTGAGAGTTTAGTGTTAGGTCTGCAAAATGTTCTTTTGTTGGTTAGGTAGTAAGAAAACTTAGTAGGTTTTTGTTTCAGTGTTCCTGTCACCTCTATTGTATAGTGAGATGCTCACTGATGAATCGTGTAAAGACTTATACCTTGACCTGTGTTATGAGTTGATGTATATCCCACCAAACCTCTGAGAAGTAACATACACCATACACAAGCAGGAACAGCATAGTCATGTATGGCTGAGGTACAAGTGTAATCAAGTTATCTCCAGGTCACAGCAGCTTCTTAGCATTCACATAGACAGGGTAGACAGCAGTGTGAGCACCCTCTTCTTACATCAGCAGGCCTGGTATATCCAGTATTAGATCAGATATATAGGAAGGACAGCAGTGTGAGCAGCCTCTTCTTACTCAGCACACCTGGTGTCTCCAGTTTTAGATTAGATAAAAAGGGTGGACAACAATGTGAGCAGCCTCTACTTACTCAGCTTACCTAGTGTCTCCAGTATTAGATCAGAAAGACAGGGTGGACAGTAGTAGTGTGAGCAGCTTCTTCTAATCGCAGCAGTACTAGTATCTCCAGTATTAGATTTGAAGGACATGGTGGACTGAAGTGTGAGCAGCCTCTTCTCACTCAGTACCCCTTGTATCTCCAGTATAAGAACAGATAGACAGAGTGGGCAGCAGTGTGAGCAGCCTTTTCTTGCTCAGCTCCCCTGATATCTCCAGTATTAGATGAGATAGATATGGTGAACAAAACTGGGAGTAGCCTCCTCTAACTCAGCACCCCTGGTATCTCCAGTATTAGATCAGATAAACAAGGTGGACAGAAGTGTGAGCAGACCCTTCTTACTTGGCACCTTTGGTATCTCCAGTAGTAGATCAAGATATACAGTTAGGTCCAGAAATATTTGGACAGTGACACAAGTTTTGTTATTTTAGCTGTTTACAAAAACATGTTCAGAAATACAATTATATATATAATATGGGCTGAAAGTGCACACTCCCAGCTGCAATATGAGAGTTTTCACATCCAAATCGGAGAAAGGGTTTAGGAATCATAGCTCTGTAATGCATAGCCTCCTCTTTTTCAAGGGACCAAAAGTAATTGGACAAGGGACTCTAAGGGCTGCAATTAACTCTGAATTTGTCTCCCTCGTTAACCTGTAATCAATGAACTAGTTAAAAGGTCTAGGGTTGATTACAGGTGTGTGGTTTTGCATTTGGAACCTATTGCTGTGACCAGACAACATGCGGTCTAAGGAACTCTCAATTGAGGTGAAGCAGAACATCCTGAAGCTGAAAAAAAGAAAAAATCCATCAGAGAGATAGCAGACATGCTTGGAGTAGCAAAATCCACAGTCGGGTACATTCTGAGAAAAAAGGAATTGACTGGTGAGCTTGGGAACTCAAAAAGGCCTGGGCATCCACGGATGACAACAGTGGTGGATGATCGCCGCATACTTTCTTTGGTGAAGAAGAACCCATTCACAACACCAACTGAAGTCCAGAACACTCTCAGTGAAGTAGGTGTATCTGTCTCTAAGTCAACAGTAAAGAGAAGACTCCATGAAAGTAAATACAAAGGGTTCACATCTAGATGCAAACCATTCATCAATTCCAAAAATAGACAGGCCAGAGTTAAATTTGCTGAAAAACACCTCATGAAGCCAGCTCAGTTCTGGAAAGTATTCTATGGACAGATGAGACAAAGATCAACCTGTACCAGAATGATGGGAAGAAAAAAGTTTGGAGAAGAAAGGGAACAGCACATGATCCAAGGCACACCACATCCTCTGTAAAACATGGTGGAGGCAACTTGATGGCGTGGGCATGCATGGCTTTCAATGGCACTGGGTCACTTGTGTTTATTGATGACATAACAGCAGACAAGAGTAGCCGGATGAATTCTGAAGTGTACCGGGATATACTTTCAGCCCAGATTCAGCCAAATGCCGCAAAGTTGATCGGACGGCGCTTCATAGTACAGATGGACAATGACCCCAAGCATACAGCCAAAGCTACCCAGGAGATCATGAGTGCAAAAAAGTGGAGCATTCTGCAATGGCCAAGTCAATCACCAGATCTTAACCCAATTGAGCATGCATTTCACTTGCTCAAATCCAGACTTAAGACGGAAAGACCCACAAACAAGCAAGACCTGAAGGCTGCGGCTGTAAAGGCCTGGCAAAGCATTAAGAAGAAGGAAACCCAGCGTTTGGTGATGTCCATGGGTTCCAGACTTAAGGCAGTGATTGCCTCCAAAGGATTCGCAACAAAATATTGAAAATAAAAATATTTTGTTTGGGTTTGGTTTATTTGTCCAATTACTTTTGACCTCCTAAAATGTGGAGTGTTTGTAAAGAAATGTGTACAATTCCTACAATTTCTATCAGATATTTTTGTTCAAACCTTCAAATTAAACGTTACAATCTGCACTTGAATTCTGTTGTAGAGGTTTCATTTCAAATCCAATGTGGTGGCATGCAGAGCCCAACTCGCGAAAATTGTGTCACTGTCCAAATATTTCTGGACCTAACTGTACTCAGGGTGGACAGCAGTGTGAGCAGTGTAGTGTCTTCTTACCTCCGCAACCCTGGTATCTCCAATATTAGATCAGACAGACAGGGTGAACAGCCTCTTCTTACCTCAGGACCTCTGATATCTTTAGTATTAGGTTAGAACATCCACTAGTATCTCTTCCTGCACATGAGTGGAGTGGGTGGCGCTTCCTACTGCATATGCTCACAGTTAAGGCCCCGTTACATGCAATGACATATCAAACGATATATCGCTGGGGTCACGGATTCCGTGACGCACATCCGTTATCGTTAGCGACGTTGTTGCGTGTGACAGCAAGCAGCGACTGTTAACGATGGAAAATACTCACCTTATCGTACATCGTTGACACGTCGTTCATTTTCAAAAAATCGTTGATTGTTGAGCTCGCAGGTTGTTTGTCGTTCCCGAGGCAGCACACATCGCTACGTGTGACACCTCGGGAACGACGAAGTACAGCTTACCTGCGGCCGCCGGCAATGTGGAAGGAAGGAGGTGGGCAGGATGTTACGTCTCTCTCATCTCCGCCCCTCCGCTTATATTGGGCGGCCTCTTAGTGACGCCGCCGTGACACCGCCCGAACCGCCCCTTAGAAAGGAGGCAGTTCGCCGGACACAGCGACGTCGCTAGGCAGGTAAGTCCCGTGTGACGGCTCCTAATGATATTGTGCGCCACGGGCAGCGATTTGCCCGTGACGCACAACCGACGGGGGCGGGTGCTTTCACCAGCGACATCGCTAGCAATATCGCTGCCTGTAACACTCCCTTTAATCCTCTTAGTCCAGGACAGTGGCCATTTTAATTCTATAGAAATTAATTCTGTAGACACATTGAGTGTGATTTGCTAATTAAAGGTATTTTGTAATATATTCAAAATTCAATTTTCTTAGATTTTTCTATTTTTGAAAAAACAATCTTTAAAGGGTTGTCTGAAAATCACAAATTATCATCTGCCCACAGGATCATAAGAACAGGAGTCCCCTGTATGACCACAACAGAGGTTGAGCATGTGCATTGCTGGAGAGAGTCACATGCAGAACTTAGGCTACTTTCACACTTGCGTTCAGCGCAGTCCATAACTATGGAGATTAGCGCAGTCCGTTAACGCACTGCGCTATTCTCCATAAACTTGTATGGACGACGCACTGTAACACAAGTGTCAGCGTTGCATCCGCTGGACGACGCAGCGTCGTTATTTTAACGCTGCGCCAGGCGGGAGGAACGCAGCATGTAAAATTTTTTTGAGCAGCACAATCCGTAGGATTTCACTGCGCATGCTCTCTCTGGCTCCCTGCACCCGTAACCAAGGTAAATATCGGGTAACCAAGCAAAGTGCTTTGCTGATATTTACCCTCGCTACGTGTGCAGGGAGCCCGACACTTCCGTGCTTGGCTCCGCCCCCTCCCGCACTCTACTCCACATGTATGTGTAACGGGGTGCCAGGGGCGCCTCGGGGATTGTAGTCGTGGCCCCTTTTGCTAGCAGGTTTACCCCCGGCTCCGCCGTCACTTTTGGGACAGGAGATGACTTGGTGGGGCAGAGTGTGGTGGTGCAGATAACGCCGTCAGATGTACAAACACTTTGCAGACGTAGGTCGGTTGAACCAGAAGGCATGTTTATTGTACACTTCTTCGTAACAGAGGCAAAACAAATCAGATGGTTTCACGCTTTTGCTAGGGGAAAACCTGTTCTGGACGTCTCCTCTAGTGGGGATGAGCCCGGCTACTCCACTTCACCTGGCTCCCACTCCGGCTAACACAGACTGGACCCACACCAATGCTGCTTCACCCTTGAGGACACTTCTTCTCTTCTTTTCCTTCGCTTTCCTGTCCACCCAGCTGCCACACTCTGCCCCTTCTGCTTCTTCTCTCCCGTCCCGGACTCAACTGCCTCTGACTCTAACTTTTTCCCTAACAACTCTTCTCCTCCCTCCCCTTTCTGCTGCCAGCTCCTCCTTTCCTCTACCCTGTTCCCATGGGGACAGCCGTCCCACCCGGCCACTAGGGGAACCCACTAAAACAGTAAAACATTTTTATTAAATAACATCAGCATTAACAACTTTCAGGGGGAAACACTGCACCTCTTTGTAAGGGGTCTGCCCACCCCTTACATTCCTCCCCTCTTTCTGCCTAAGCCTCCCGGCAAGGCACGACCCTGAAAAACACAAGTTAGCAGCAAAATCATTTTTATAAAACTCCAAACATGTCCACATCAAGGCACACTCAAGGGGCGCACAAGTCCGGCGCCCGGAGTCCCTCCTGGGAGCTCCCGGTCTTGGTAGATAGTGTGCCCGGAGGCCCTCAGCAGGCACTCCCGGTCTTTGCTGGACTTCTGCCTGGAGGCTTTCACAGCACTCCCGGTCTTTGAAGGCAGGATCATAAAACAACAAAAGTCTTCTTTGACAACACAGAAGGAGCCCCTGGCTCAGTCCAGCATCAGGCTCCTTCCGGGCTCCGTAGCTTAAACATGGTTGCAAACTGTGGAACTTTTCCGGCTCTTTAACAACGCCGGTACTCAATACAACAGGTCCATCATCTTCGGTCATTACGGGTCACTCGGGGTGGTAAGCGCGTTGCCATTCAGCCCGCTGAGCCCTCACGTAATCAGAAAGGGACTGACCTGGCAAGCGGCGCAGCCTCCGGAATGGTTCGTAGTTGACGGGTGGCTCTGGTGCCTCTGCCTCCGGTTTTGCCTCCTCAACCCCCGACGGGGGTGACGGGGTCGCTGAACGGGACGGCTGTGGGCTGCCCACGACGATCACCGGGTGTGTGACCAGGCTCTGGTGAATTGCCAACACCGCCGGGGTCCCCTTCTCTGGGACAGCACTCAGTCCTGTCATGACTTCGGGCGATACCGCCAGTGTGCTTCTTGGCCGGGAAATCTCAGCCAGTACCGGTCTCTGTTGGGTACGCCTCCGGTATTGGCACTCTTCCCATTCGATTTCTTGCTGCCTCTGCGCGGCCTCTTGTGTAGTGGGCATCCGGGTCACCCCTACTGCAAATAGGCCCCGGCATCCCACTTCTCTCCGGAACCTCACTTTTTCTCCCGGGTACAAGGTATGAAGGCGTTGTGGTAAGCCCTCAGTGTCCAGGTTAACCCGGTTGTAGAAGAAATGGTCACCGGTCTCTTCATCCTCAATAAATCCATAGTCCTCCGCCTGATTAAATTTGACCACGGTGCCAACTGTGCACTGCCGATCAAACTCGTCGCTAAGGGGACCGGCCATCATCTCGCGGGCCACGGTCTCGGCCAGTAACCTTTCCTGCACCGGATCGGGTTCAGGCGGTGGGGACTTTCGCTGAGTCAGGGGCGTCGGCTTTACCGGCTCCCAAAAGAATCCCCACTCGTCTTCTTCTAGCTCCCGGGCATGTTGCTCTTCCGGGGCCGGAACTGCTGTGGGGATTGGAGCTCTCACCTCGCCTGGCGTGAACACCTCCGGACACTGGAGTGGTGCTCCCAGGACTTCGCCTCCCGGCCGTAGCTGCGCCGTGTAGGTGGCCCGAACTTCAGTCGAGGTCTCACCGGTCGCGGCATCCCAGGAAGTGACCCACGTTACTTTTGTGGGCCGCTCCGGTCCTCCTGGCACAGCCGGTAGGTTAAGGGTAAGTCCTTCCGTGGTCGCAGTCTGCTTCGGGCGTCCTCTCCCCAGGCTGGTTGCTACCAGCGCGCCCACTGCAGCATGCTGTTTTCTCGGGATCTCCATCTCGCTCGGAGTCGGTCTCTGGGTTGGCGTTTCTTGCAATGGCGCCGGGGTAGGTGGAGATGCTGGGGAAGGTGGAGGCGGGCCTTCTTTTCCCGCTCTTGGATACACTCCACCCACAGTCTCGCACATCGCATCGACCCGGCCGAGGCGGCTCTTCTTTTTTTCTGTAACGCCGCCCACTTCACATGTCTTCGTCAGCATCCTGGGGCCAGCACCTCCCCTCTTTGAGCGGCACACTCCGCACTTCTTTTTCTTCACCGGCCAGCCCCAGGCTTTTCTTTTGGCGCCAATTCCTCGCGCGCTCACTGTGTTCGTGAAGACAGCGTCCATCTTACTGCCATCTTGTGCCCGGTCCAACGCCTTAGGCACCACTTGTTCTTCCCACCATGGAATCGGGACCCTTCGCCAATAATCCGGATCCTGCCGACTACGCCACATGTAACGGGGTGCCAGGGGCGCCTCGGGGATTGTAGTCGTGGCCCCTTTTGCTAGCAGGTTTACCCCCGGCTCCGCCGTCACTTTTGGGACAGGAGATGACTTGGTGGGGCAGAGTGTGGTGGTGCAGATAACGCCGTCAGATGTACAAACACTTTACAGACGTAGGTCGGTTGAACCAGAAGGCATGTTTATTGTACACTTCTTCGTAACAGAGGCAAAAGAAATCAGATGGTTTCACGCTTTTGCTAGGGGAAAACCTGTTCTGGACGTCTCCTCTAGTGGGGATGTGCACGGCTACTCCACTTCACCTGGCTCCCACTCCGGCTTTCACAGACTGGACCCACACAAATGCTGCTTCACCCTTGAGGACACTTCTTCTCTTCTTTTCCTTCGCTTTCCTGTCCACCCAGCTGCCACACTCTGCCCCTTCTGCTTCTTCTCTCCCGTCCCGGACTCAACTGCCTCTGACTCTAACTTTTTCCCTAACAACTCTTCTCCTCCCTCCCCTTTCTGCTGCCGGCTCCTCCTTTCCTCTGCCCTGTTCCCATGGGGACAGCCGTCCCGCCCAGCCACTAGGGGAACCCACTAAAACAGTAAAACATTTTTATTAAATAATATCAGCATTAACAACTTTCAGGGGGAAACACTGCACCTCTTTGTAAGGGGTCTGCCCACCCCTTACATATGTACACACACACACACACATATATACATACACACACACACACACTCACCTGTCCTCAGCGCCATGGCCCGCTCGGCTCCACCCACTCCGCACTCCGCCCCCCCGCACACATTCTCAGCGGCCGAACGATCAGCTGATCGACCGGCTGCCAGCATGTGAGAGCGCTCAGCTGAGCGCCCGGCTGCCGGCATGTGAGAGCGCTCAGCTGAGCGCCCGGCCGCCGGCATGTGAGAGCGCTCAGCTGAGTGCCCGGCCGCCGGCATGTGAGAGCGCTCAGCTGAGTGCCCGGCCGCCGGCATGTGAGAGCGCTCAGCTGAGCGCCCGGCAGCCGGCTATTGAGAGCGATCAGCTGATCGTTCACAATAGTCTGCTGCCGGTAAAACTGTAAAGAAGAAAAAATAAGTAAATAAATAAAAAAAAAAGCTTTCCGTTGTTTTGTACGATCTGTTGCATCCGCTGTGCCACTATATGCAACGCATCCGTTGAATCCGTCACACAACGCAATGCAACGGATGCCGTTCAACGCAAGTGTGAAACTAGCCTTAGTTATATTTGTCAGTCTCAGAGCCACCGAACAGATGATAAGTTCTAATGATGGGACAAATGATTCACATCTTACTATTATAGGGCTAGTCTAACATAAGGCATACAAATAATTAGCTGCTGTCAACTCTAGAAGATCATGCAACTCAACGGTACAAATATACTGTAGATCTCATACATGCTACAAAACACTGATAAAATACTGCAAATGATGCATGGAAGGTCTTAGGTTTCTGATACACTCTATTTCCTCTTTGTTTCAGATTGGTACAACCAGGACATGCCATGTAGTCCAGCAGTGATAATTGCCTTGTGATAGAACCTTCATTGTATGGAAACAATATCATAGAGCCTAATAAGTGACACATCTCTGAAAACATTGACTCAGCCTCTATGGCAGTCCATAGCCGTCCGCTTTACCTACGCTGAGAATCAAAAATAACGCGGAGCGCTACATCATTTTTTAAATTATTTATTTTTACACTACTATATGTGTGAGAGACCGAACAGCCAATCACAGACGCTGTCATGCAGAATGGGCGTCTGTGATTGGCTGTTGGAGTAACCAGAAATCTACCCATACATTTTAGATGCTAGAATATATGGGCTGGTTTCAGGTTACGCCAGCATCCAATCACAGATGGCCACTCTGTGACAGAATCTGTGATTGGCTGTTGGGTCCCTCACACATATAGTAATGTAAAAATAAATAATTTTAAAAAATACATAGCGCTCCGCACTATTTTTGATTCACAGCGCCGATAAAGCAGACGACTATGGACTGCAACCCCCCTCGCCTGGCTTTACCTTGGCTGGCAATCAAAATTCAGAGAAGCCCAATATTTTTTTTTATTTAAAAAAATATTTAAAAAAAAATTGGGCTCCTGCCATATTTTGATGGCCAGCCAGGTAAAACCACGTCACGTAACTTCCGATGGCGCCGGGTAAGTGAATGCTTACCGCGGCGCGCTGTTACACCTTGCTGTCAGATTTTGACAGCAAGAAGTAAGGGGTTAATAGGCACGGGTGGAACACACATCCACTCATGCCTTGAAGGCTCATATGTCAGCTGACATGTGCACGGATTGCCATGGGCTGCCACAGCAGCCCGGGGGGATTACAGTGACACAATCCATGATGTACCCAGTACGTCATGTGTCGCATGTGTTGTGAACAGGTTGATTTCCCAGAGAAGCATAAAAGGCGTTTAAGTCTCCTCATGCTCATATTAGCATGCCACAAGGAGAAACCTTATTCCTTAGATGACAACGTGATTGAAATGGCTACAAGGAGGTGTTGTAATTCACCCGACAACTTTTGCTACATTTGCGGCTGTTTTTCAGGGAATAAACAATAAAGAACATTACGAACTGTATTAGAAAAGTGTATTGAGTGTACTTTGGTATAAATTAGCTGATCAGAACAAATCATGGGTATGTAGTGTGTTCTGTTTATGTAGATGAACTATGACAGTGGTCTAAAGGGAACAAAGAGAGCTTTTGTTTTGGCATGTTTATGATCTGGAGGTAGCCACAAAATCATAGTGATGACTGTTAATTTTCTACTTGCAAAGTGGAAGGATTCAACCGTAAAAATTAGAAGGAAATGATACACCCGGACCTGCCGTCAGCGATTTTCCCTGTGCCTCATGGTGCAGGAATACCTGTTCTTTCACCTCCGGAGAAACTTGAAAATACACCTGATTCAGAAGATTCAGAACATGAGGAGCAGGATTCTGATGAAGACTTTCACTCTAGTCCCAACGACCCGCAGCTTTTGTCACAGCTTGAATTAAATGAGTTGGTCAGGGATTTGGACCTTCCTAAACATTAGGCTCTAGACTAACGGAAATGAACCTGCTAGCTTCTGGTACCTGTTTTTCATGATACAAAAGCAGAGAAAAATAATTCATTGAGACGCATCTTGGAGTATCCACATTTCCAAAAATTATGGGCAGATAGCAGGACATTGGCCCACACTACCCATAGTGTCTTAGTGCTGCCGTCAGGTATGGGCCAAAAATCACACAGGGTCTGGCCCAGCATTTACAGCTTTCAAATCAAGAGGTGGGTGGATAGAGGAGTGACAGGTGTAAGCCTGTTGGTCTGAGAATCCTGCCATTACAGACAAGATACAACTTGGAGACGCATCTTGCAGTCTCCAAGTTTCCAAAAATGATGGGCATACAGCAGGACAGTGGCATTAATTGTCCCACAGTTCCCATAGTATCTTAGCGCTGCAGTCAAGTATGGGCCATACATGCTTGACTGCAGAAAACCCACTGGTACACATCCCCCAGGATCCGGAGCCATGACTGGTGGGTTCACTACTGGTAGTGGTGCAGCTTGTGCTGTGGGATCATTTCCCTCCCCATTCCTGTCCATGAAGAACTCTGTATCCTGCCAACTATGCCAAAAATGTGAACTGGAGAGGTGACTTTCAGAATACAGCGGGTTGCAGATCAGGAATGAGACCAGACAATGTTGGGGAACTAGGTTTTTATGATCAATTTGGATTGGAATAAGTAACACAAAATAATTTCCAGAGATTATTACAAAGAAAATCTAACATGCACACGGACAGCAAAGACCGGGACCAATGTGCTGCCCCAGAGACACTTTCCAATGTAATGACAGTGTCTATTATATATGAATTAGCTAACAAAATTTAGAATTTTGAAGCCATTAGCAGAATAAAACTTCAATAGCTACACAGTCACAGTGATTTAATAGCATAACTGTCCAAAAAAACACAGTGACACCATCTCCATACAGAGACCGTGATATATGGCTATTTAACAGTGTTGTGGCAGCATACAGATAACAGCAATTAGCTATCTCTATCTCAAAGTCATCAGTAGACTTAAGGCCGCTTTACACGCAACGACATTGCTAACGCGATGTCGACGGGGTCACGGAATTCGTGAAGCACATCCGGCCTCGTTAGCGACGTTGTTGTGTGTGAAACGCACGAACGATTGTTACCGAGAAATTTTACTTACTTTATCGTTGACACGCTGTCCATTTCCCAAATATCGTTGCTGTAGCAGGACGCAGGTTGTTCGTCGTTCCTGCGGCAGCACACATCGCTATGTGTGACACCGCAGGAACGAGGAACAACCTCGTACCTGCGGCCGGCCTCAATGAGGAAGGAAGGAGATGGGCGGCCGCTTAGTGATGTCGCTGTGACGCCCAACGAACCTCCCCCTTAGAAAGGAGGTGGTTTGCCAGTCACAGCGACGTCACTAGGCAGGTAAGTAGTGTGACGGGTCCGAGCGATGTTGTGTGCCACTGGCAGCGATTTGCCCGTGACGCACAAACGACGGGGGCGGGTACGCACGCTAGCAATATCGGTAACGATATCGCAGCGTGTAAAGCGGCCTTTACACCCTATATCTTCAGAGATGTTTTTGGATTGACATCCATAGTGGATATATTATAATTGTTATTACCATTTCAAGCCATCAGGTTTTGTGCCATATTTCACCACTTCAGCATAAAGATAATATTATGACTCGCCCACCCCAGGGCTATGGGACACCCGGTGCCGGGCCGGACTAGTCCGGTGGTAGTCAGTGGTGGCTGGGCCCGGCTCCGTGGCCCTGGTGGGTGTCAGTTGAATATGTGGCTGATATTAAAGTCTTTGTGTTCGTGACGCCACCTGTGGTATGCGGCTATTAAGCCGCCGCTGCTGTGCAAGGCCTCCGGGGTGATGTTATGGCAGCAATGTTGGTACTGCTCCCCACAGGTGGAGCGGAGCCCCGGGGACACTGTTGGTGCTCGTGAAAGTCTATGGTGTTGTGTGGCTAACACGGTGCAAGGCCGACAGGCGGGGAAAGAACCAGGCACAAACAACAGTCTCTTTACCTTTTCCTCTTTTACTCTGGGAACAGTCCAGTCCTGGGAGACCGTTACAGGTGGTGATGGGAATCCGGTCGGCCTGGAAGTACTTGGGGTGATCTTTCTGGCCAGCTGAGTATGAGGCCTACTCCTGTGCTTTGCTTTGTTCTGATAGGACCCTGCTTCTCTAAATCCAGCAAGGGCCCTCTTTGCTGCTGGGACCGATGGTACGTCCCTTCCCTCTGTAGGTGGCTGCGCAGGCCCTCTCTCTGGTGCTTCTCTGCTGGAGCCCACACCGGGCCCTGCTGCTTCAGCTGTACCTTTGGGAGGTTTATGGGCCAGGGGCTTGCAGCTCTCCTGCCCTTCGGATTCGGCTACCAGGGGCGGATTTTATACCCTGGTGGCCACAGACTCCGATGTCCGAGTCTCTCTCTGCTGCCTCTCAGCTACTCCTGCTTCTCTGGGCCAAGCTGCTCCAGCTCTAGGCCCCAGATCCACAAGACAGCTCACTCTGCGTCTGTTCACTTCTACTGCTCCCTCCAGACTGAACACTACTTCCTCTCTCAGACCAGGCTTAAGGGGATCCTCCCTGGAATCCCAGGTTCAGAGCTCCCCCTGCTGGCCGGAGGGAGAATTGCGTTGGGTGTTAAACTTGCTGGCCAATGGATCTCCCAATTACCTCCAGGCTCAGCATTAACCCTTTGGAAGGGCAATGCTGTTGTGGCGACCAGGTCCTGGGGCGCCACACTCCCCCTTAGTTAAATTCAGTACTCCCGGACTGTGGAAACAAACATAACATGTTACAACATTTCATCCCATTATGGGAGGCGCAAATACTTTAACGTTACAAACTTAAACATTACTATAAGAGTCCAGTGTGGCTCCCTGCCGGGTGTCCATTACACTGCTCCATGGGGGACCCGCCACGATCAAACCCCCAACGTAGGCTCTGGGCGTGCATCAGAGCATTGATGACCCCACTCTATGCACGCCGGACGGGTTTTTCTTCAGGGGTGTTGAGCACACGGGTGCTAACTATGAACAATTTAGGTGTTGGCCACCCATAGTCCAGTGGCCCAATTGTCCATTTTCGCAATCAAAGAAAAAGAAAAACATTTTGTACACAACCTTACAGACATTTTGCATAACTATGTACATTCTAATAAATACTCCTTCTTTTTCCCTTATACAGTTGACTCTCTATACCTTGGAGGGGGTTGTCCCCGAGTGCTGCGTTGGGACCTGCGTAGCTCTGGTGTTTGCCCCTGACTACGTGGTGCGTCTTCTACCTCAGCACTACAGGTGGGCCTAACCCCGGTAGGTAAGCGTGATGGTTGCCTATGTGGTCTAAGAGTCGCCAAGGGTATGACAGGTTCACCACTGACAGGGGGTTGATCCTCCTGTTCCACTGCTGGCGTGTCATCTCGTGTTGGAGCGGACGGTTCTTTAGGTGGATCCGGAACCTTTTCTGTTTCTGGCTCGACCAACTGCGGAAACGTCAAAACTGGTACCACTATGGCATTGTTTATTTGGGTCCAAGTTTTATGGAATTTTCCAAGGATGGTTTGAATCATCTCCCCTTCTTTCTCTTGACTTTGGGGACTTCCTTGTACTTCTTCCATTTCTCTTTGGATTCTGCACCGTTCAGGGCACGCTTTCAGGCGGTCTCGAGAAATTGCTTGATAGGTCTTGCCTTCATCCTTGCTTATGAGGCATACCTTACTATTGTCAAAGTTGGAGGGGATAATGGTGTAGGGCTCGTTTTCCCACTGATCATCCAATTTATGCGTCCTCCACTTCTTCTTGAGGACTTGTTCTCCAGGTGCTAAGGGAGTTGCTGGGGCTGTTTGATTGTAATGCTGCTCTTGTCTCGTTCTTGCTTGAGACAGGCTCCTCTCTACGCACTCCTGGACCTTACGGTACCGCTGCTGCCGTTCTGTATCCCAATCCTCTATTTCTTGAACCGCCTCAGGCGACACAGTCCCCATCTCAAAGTCTACAGGCAACTTGCCAGGTCTGGCTCGCATCAGGTAAGCGGGGCTGCAGTTGGTCGAATTTACTGGGATATGGTTGTACAGGTCTACCAGATCTGGCAACTTCTCTGGCCATTGGTTCCTTTCTTCCAGCGGTAGGGTCTTCAGCATATCAATAACCACATGGTTCATTTTCTCGCACAGTCCATTGGTTTGGGGGTGGTACGGTGTGGTTCGGATTTTCTTACAGCCGTACATGTTACAAAACTCTTGGAACACTTCGGCCTCGAATGCAGGACCTTGATCAGTCAGTACCCTTTCCGGATAGCCGTGAGGTCGACAAAAGGATGCCTGGAACGCTCTAGCTGCTGTTCTGGCTGTCTGGTCCTTCACAGGCACTACTACCAGAAAACGAGAGTAATGGTCCACAATGGTGAGGGCGTACACATAGCCTGACCGGCTTGGTGTTAACTTCACGTGGTCCAGGGCCACCAACTCCAGGGGCTGCTTCGTGACAATTGGCTGTAGGGGAGACCTTTGGCTGGCATCATCCTTCCGCCTCAGGTTACACGGGCCACAGTCTCGGCACCACTTCTCGATCATCTTTCTCATGTGCACCCAATAGAACCGATCACGGAGTAGGGCCTCCAACTTCTTCCACCCGAAGTGTCCTGCGTTATCATGATACGCTGCTAGGACCATTGGAGCATCCCTCTGCGGAACCACTATCTGCCAGACAAGTTCATTTGTTCGCCAGTTGACATATCTCTTGCAGAGCTTGCCTTGGTAGGTGAACAGTCGTCCCCTCTCCTTCCACAGCTGCTGGGCTTCCTCTGGAGCGTCTGGGCCAAGATGGGTCTCAGCTTGCGCTAGCTTCTCTTTGACCAATCGCACGGCCGGGTCACCGTTCTGTGTCTCTTCCCAATTATGGTGGAGTAATGGGTTGACCGAGACCTCGTGCTGGCTTGAGCGCTTCACTCCCACAGCATGCTCACACTGGGAAACACCTTGGTGATGGAAAGCCGGTAACTCTATCTCTTCGAGTTCATCCAGGTCTTCTCCAGACTCGGGTAAGTGAGGCATTCTGGACAGCGCATCAGCATTGTTATTCTTCTTGCCAGCCCGATACTTGATGGTAAAGTCAAAGTTAGACAGCCGGGCCATCCATCGCTGTTCCATCGCACCTAACTTGGCTGTTGCCAGGTGTGTCAACGGATTGTTGTCCGTGAAGATGGTGAACTTGGCCGATGCCAGATAGTGCTTGAAGCGTTCAGTCACTGCCCAAACAATAGCGAGGAACTCCAGCTTGAAGGAACTGTAGTTTTCTGGATTCCTTTCTGTGGGCCAAAGCTTCCTACTGGCGTACGCTATCACCCTCTCTCTGCCTCCCTGTACCTGGGACAGAACTGCTCCCAGTCCCACGTTGCTGGCGTCTGTATACAGTGCAAACGGTTGGCTGTAGTCAGGGTAGGCCAGAATTTCTTCTCCCGTGAGAGCCCCTTTCAGCCGGACAAAGGATGTTTCTAGTTGGCTGCTCCATTCAAATGGAGGGCTCTGCTTCTTAGCCTGCTTTGGCTGGCCCACCAGGAGATCTTGAAGGGGCGCTGCTATCTTGGTGAAACCATCAATGAACCTTCGGTAGTAGCCCACCAGTCCAAGGAACTGCCGCACCTCCTTCACTGTGGTGGGTCTTGGCCAGTCCTTGATTACAGTGACTTTCTCCGGATCAGGTGCCACACCTTCTGCGCTGACCACATGACCCAGGTACTGTACCTTTGGCTTCAAGAGGTGACATTTGGACGGCTTGATCTTCAGGCCATATTCCGACAAGGACTCAAACACTTCTGCTAAGTGCTTCAGGTGGTCCTCATAAGTCTTGGAGTAGACTATGACGTCATCCAGGTACAACAGCACGGTTTCAAAGTTGTGGTGGCCCAAGCAGCACTCCATCAACCTTTGGAATGTCCCTGGGGCGTTGCAGAGCCCGAATGGCATACAATTGAACTCACAGAGGCCCATTGGTGTCGTGAATGCAGTCTTCTCTTTGTCCGCCTCTGCCACGGGAACCTGCCAATACCCACTGGTGAGATCCAAGGTGGAGAAATAGTTAGCTGACTTTAAGGCTGTTAGTGACTCCTCTATTCTGGGCAGTGGATAAGCATCTTTATGTGTAATGCGGTTAATTTGCCTGTAATCTACACACATTCTCATTGTACCATCTTTTTTCTTTACGAGCACTAGTGGAGCTGCCCAGGGGCTACAACTATCTCTGATAACCCCAGCCTCCTTCATTTCTCGTAACATTTCCTTGGCACACTGATACTGTGCGGGGGGTACAGGGCGGTATCTCTCTTTAATGGGATGATGATCACCCGTGGGGATTTGATGTTTAACCCCTTTCACCTGCCCAAAATCTAGGGGGTGTTTGCTGAAGACCCGCTCATACTCCTGTACCACCCGGTAAACCCCATGCTTCTGGTGCGAGGGGGTGGAGTCGGTGCCTACATGTAATTTTTGGCACCAGTCTTCCAGCTGCCCCTTGGAGCCATTGTCTTCCGCCTGGTCGGACGGGATCAAGGGTTCCACTGCTTTAATGGTATTGTTGCTGACAGTGTACAGTTTTGCTACAGTGGCGTACCGGGGCAATTTGGCCTCCTCCTCCCCACAATTCAAGACACGGACGGGCACTCTCCCCTTGCGGACATCCGCTACCCCTCTGGCTATCAGGACTCCAGGCCTACTGTCTGAATACACCGGTTCTACCAAGGCATGGTAATCCTGACCCTTGAGGCCTATTGCTGCCCGACACCATATCAACATTTCACTTCTTGGGGGTATTGCAATGGGGAGGGGGTCACTTACCCTCACACTGCCAATTTCTCCTCCGGCCAGCTCTACCTGCTGCCTCCTCATCAGGGCTCTGATCTCCCTCTGTAGGGCACGCTGCTGCCCGGAGCTGGCAGTTTCAGACGCCTGTTGCAACAAAATTATCACTTCGGCAATACAATTTTCTATCACATTTGTACCAATGGTTAGCAGTGGGGCAGATTCTTTGCGATCAATATCTACAATTATCATCCCCTGACATGGCAATTCCACCCGCCCCACTTTAATGGTTACTTCTTTGTACCCAATTTGAGGTAAGGGCTGACCATTACTGGCCACAATTGTTAAATCATCATCTGGGCCATGGTCAATGTCTGAATCAGCCCAATATCTTTTGTACAGTTTGTGGGGGATGGTTGTTACCTGGGACCCCGTATCCAGGAGGGCATTCAAAGGGATCCCATCCAGCACAATGGGAAGGACCGGTCGTCCTCCCACATACTTGCTACGGCTGGGGTTTGAGCCGGGCTTCCTTACACCTGGGGGTTGGCTCCTGGCCCCAGGCTCAGCCCATTTAAAGGACAGCGTCGTGCAATGTGGCCCGCCTGGCTGCAGCGGCGGCAGATCGGTTGTCCTGTTGAATCATACCGGTCTGTGTCTCTGCCTCGGGTCGGCGGAATCCTCCTCTGTCGCATCCATGGGACGTCATCTGGGCTGGAGGCCAACTCGATTTTTGCAGGCGAGGGGGTCATTTGTAGAGACTGCACGGTCTTGGCAAGGGCAGCTACAGTCTTGGTCAGCTCCTGGACCTGCTGTCTGAGCTCTGCAGTGGGATCTTTATCCAGGGACTGCGCTTCAGCCCCTGCAGTGGCTCGTGTTGCAGGCACCACCCCGGGGTACGTGATAGCAAGAGGCCGGAGGGATACTGGGTCATTCGGTGTAGATTCTCTCAGTACCCTGATGGCCTGGTCCTTAAACTTTGCAAAGTCCAGAGCAGGGTTCTGCAGGACCAGGATACGCAGCTGGGTCCTGTGGGCATCTGACAGGAGCCCCTCTATGAACTGCTCAGTTAGGAGTTTGTCTTCTTCACGTACACTCTCTGGGTCCACCTGCTTAACTGCTTTCAGGGCCTCTTGCAGGTTTAAGGCATAGTCCCTTAGGCTGTCTGTGGCCCGCTGCTTGCACCCAAAGAATCTCATCTTTATCTCTGCTGCGGTGCGGGTGTCAAAAGTACTCTTTAGCTTGGCCAGTATCTGGGCTGCTGTCCCTTTATCTGTATCAGGCCAGGACTTCGCTTCACGCTGGGCTGCGCCGGCTAGCTGTCCCATTACTATGCCCACCTTCTGGCTCTCAGTCAGCGGATACACCCGGAATAAGCTGTGCAGGCTTTCTCTGAAGTCACTCAAGGTATGGGACTCCCCGGAGTACTGCGGCAGCCATTCTGCTCCCGGTATGTACGGCATGGTGATCGGCATTACCGGCGCTACAGTGGGGGCTGGGGCGGCGGCGACTGGGACTGCTTCGGCCGGTGCTGCGGCGCCTTGGGCGATGGCAGCCACCTGCTCTCCCTCTGAGTCGGACATCTTCCTCCCCCTTAGTGAACCTCACCAGGCTCCGTTCACTTTTCAAATTTTCTTCTGGGTCGCGCGGGGTTAACAGCGCTCTGCTCTGATGGCGCGCTCCCTTCGCGCTCTTTGTCAGGCACGCCCCCCTTCTTCCTGCGCTCGCCGCGGCTAATGGCGGCGGAAATTTACAACCAGTACACAGTCTTTTAAGCACAATTCCTGCAGGCGCACAGTACCCGGTGGGACCGGGCACGAAATCCTGTTCGTGACGCCAAAAGTTGACTCGCCCACCCCAGGGCTATGGGACACCCGGTGCCGGGCCGGACTAGTCCGGTGGTAGTCAGTGGTGGCTGGGCCCGGCTCCGTGGCCCTGGTGGGTGTCAGTTGAATATGTGGCTGATATTAAAGTCTTTGTGTTCGTGACGCCACCTGTGGTATGCGGCTATTAAGCCGCCGCTGCTGTGCAAGGCCTCCGGGGTGATGTTATGGCAGCAATGTTGGTACTGCTCCCCACAGGTGGAGCGGAGCCCCGGGGACACTGTTGGTGCTCGTGAAAGTCTATGGTGTTGTGTGGCTAACACGGTGCAAGGCCGACAGGCGGGGAAAGAACCAGGCACAAACAACAGTCTCTTTACCTTTTCCTCTTTTACTCTGGGAACAGTCCAGTCCTGGGAGACCGTTACAGGTGGTGATGGGAATCCGGTCGGCCTGGAAGTACTTGGGGTGATCTTTCTGGCCAGCTGAGTATGAGGCCTACTCCTGTGCTTTGCTTTGTTCTGATAGGACCCTGCTTCTCTAAATCCAGCAAGGGCCCTCTTTGCTGCTGGGACCGATGGTACGTCCCTTCCCTCTGTAGGTGGCTGCGCAGGCCCTCTCTCTGGTGCTTCTCTGCTGGAGCCCACACCGGGCCCTGCTGCTTCAGCTGTACCTTTGGGAGGTTTATGGGCCAGGGGCTTGCAGCTCTCCTGCCCTTCGGATTCGGCTACCAGGGGCGGATTTTATACCCTGGTGGCCACAGACTCCGATGTCCGAGTCTCTCTCTGCTGCCTCTCAGCTACTCCTGCTTCTCTGGGCCAAGCTGCTCCAGCTCTAGGCCCCAGATCCACAAGACAGCTCACTCTGCGTCTGTTCACTTCTACTGCTCCCTCCAGACTGAACACTACTTCCTCTCTCAGACCAGGCTTAAGGGGATCCTCCCTGGAATCCCAGGTTCAGAGCTCCCCCTGCTGGCCGGAGGGAGAATTGCGTTGGGTGTTAAACTTGCTGGCCAATGGATCTCCCAATTACCTCCAGGCTCAGCATTAACCCTTTGGAAGGGCAATGCTGTTGTGGCGACCAGGTCCTGGGGCGCCACAATTACATTTTGATTACTTTAGATTTATTGCACTTTTTTACACAATATTCAATAGTGGCAAGAGAAAAATTTAATGCACATGTCACTTTAAAGTGATACTACATTTATGCTATGCAATATTCAATCTAAATCTACCTAGTACTTGTTTCATGTGTATTTAATCTATATATAAAATACTATTAGGTTGACACATGCCCGTTGTTTTTCTATGCAATCCATAACCTGTGTTACAACTAATTGCACTTGCACTTTCTATATCACTTAATCTAATATGGTTGTTAATATGTTGAAAATGTTATTTCTATATGGGTATACTTGAAACTATCTACTCCATTTATTTTTTATATGTATCCATACATCTCATTTGGTATCCTAATAAATTTGTCTTGGCCTTAATTTAGGGTTTATTCCTCCATTTTATTGTACATTTTATATGCTGATAATAAAGATTATTGTTAATTACATACCAAATAGTCCTTGTTTTGTTGTTTGGCTTGTTTCCTTTTGGACTGTGGGACTTTATGATATTGTGGCCCCTTTTTCTTTTGGGTAATATGAATTTTCATAGTTCTTAAGATGAGAATCCGTCGCTATTTGAATCACGCAATGCTGGTAAGACTAAATCCTTGTCTGTAATGAATTTAGAGGTCTGATAATTTAGTTAGGGACCAAAATCATGCCACTACACCTTGACCACTACCAATACCACTACATAGGGAAGAAATAATATTACCATACTTCTACAGAGCAACTCATTGTGTAAAAACTATTATTACCAATAATAGCTCTATATACAGTTGTGCTCAAAAGTTTACATACCCAGGCAGATTTTTTGCTTTCTTAGCCTTTTTTCAGAGAATATTAATGATAACACTTAATCTTTTTCTCCACTCATGGTTAGTGGTTGGGTGAAGCCATTTATTTTCAAACTAATGTGTTTTCTCTTTTTAAATCATAATCACAACCAAAAACATCCAAATGACCCTGATCAAAGTTCACATACCCCAGTTCTTAATGCCGTGTATTGCCCACTCTAACATCAATGACAGCTTGAAGTCTTTTGAGGTAGTTGTGGATGAGGCTCTTTATTTTCTCAGATGGTAAAGCTGCCCATTCTTCTTGGCAAAAAGCCTCCAGTTCCTGTAAATCCTGGGCTTTTTTGCATGCACTGCGCGCTTGCGTTCTCCCCAGAGTCGCTCAATGATATTGAGGTCAGGAGACCGAGGTGGCCACTCTAGAACCTTCACTTTGTTCTGTGTCAGCCAATGACAGGTCGACATGGCCTTGTGTTTTGGATCGTTGTCATGTTGGAACAGCCAAGTACGTCCCATGCACAGCTTCCGGGCTGATGAGTGCAAATTTGCCTCCAGTATTTGCTGATAATGTGCTGGATTCATCTTTCCTTCAACTTTGACCAAGTTTCTTGTGCCTTTGTAACCATCGGCATTAGGACAGATCAATAGACTCGAAAAAAGTAAGGAAAGACTTTTCGCTAGCTCCAAAGGGGGGACTGTTATGGACAAGATTATGAACTATTATGAGTATATAGGAGTATATATGAAGATATCCAAAGAACAGGATTTAAGATGGTGTTTAAACTGTACCACACATATATCTCTTGGCATAAGACTCAGACAGACAGAGTCTTGTGACAAGTGAATCATGCTGACATTGCTTAATATAAATGAGGAACCAAGCACATTACAGTAAATTGTATATCACAGAATAAGCTGTTCTACTTTATTCAATAGGAGACGTGTTACGTTTTCTTGGCACCTAGCCAATAAGTCCGGTTAAATATTTGTACAACTTCCGGAATAAATCAGTCTTACTTTCTATTCATATCTGAGTATGTCTCTTGTGTGAGTGAAAGAGAGTGGTATGCATGCTACCACAAGTGACTCATAATTTGGACTGCAGACAGTTTAAGAGGGATGCATGACTAGATTGCATCAAAGTAAATTTATGGCCAACATTAACAACATATCCCCACATTATCAGCGATCCACCTCTGTGCTTTACAGTAGGAATGGTGTTCATTTCCTCACAGCCCTTGTTGACACCTCTCCAAATGTAATGTTTATGGTTGTGGCCAAAAACTTTGATTAAAAAAATAAACATATTTGGTATTACAGCGTCTGGAACACTCTAATCTATAAAACTATCACGTTAGTTAACCACTTCAGTGAACACAGTAAAAAAAATAAAAAACATATCAAAAAGTATTTCTCTTTATCACAGAACTGAAAACAAAGTGGAATAAAATGTGATCCAAAAAGTCACATGTAAATTAAATTGGTATAACTGAAAAGTCATCTTGTCCTGCAAAAAAATGCCACATACAGCTGTATCACTAAAAAAAATAAAACAAAGATATAGAACTCAGAAAACAGCAATGGAAAATCATTTTTTTTCTATAAAAATTATTTTTATTGTGTAATCATACTGAACCAAAGAATAAAGCTCTTATCACTTTTACGAGACGGTGAACACCATAAAAAAACACACAGAAAAACAGCTACTGAATTGATGTTTCTTCTTTATTCTGCCTCACAAAAAGCGTAATACAAAGACATCAAAATACTGTATATTATGTGCACAAAATGGAACAAAAAAAACTCCAACTCACCCATCAACCAAACAGCCATCAAACGACTGTCAGCAGAAAAGTAAAAGAAAACCTATAGCCTTCAAAATTTGGTGATGCAAAAAAGCGTTAATTTTGTACAAAAAAAAAAAAAGCACTTTTTCCGTGAGATAGTAGCTAAAGCTAAAAAAAATACCCTATATACATCTGGTATAGCTGTAATCATACTGACCTGAGGGTTAAAGCCACCTAATTCTTCATCTGCTAATAATTTGTTCATTCTGCCTCTCAAAGATCTCAGTAAGGCGCTGCTCACATTTATCCTGCACTCTACGCTCAGCACTTATATCAAGGTTTCCATATAAAGCTCTTTAAAAAATGATTCAGACAAAATTCACAAAGGAAAATGCACTACATTGAGGCAGAGTGAGTCACTTTGAACTCCCATCTTGTCTGGATGTCCATCAGTGTCCATCTTTTTACTAGTTTTTTAAGGCGTGCACAAAAGTGCAGTCAAGAACAATTTTGTGCACTATTGTAAAGAAGGACACTTAAATCGCGTATTTCAGAGATGTAGAAGGAAACAATAATGCAAGTGCTCAGCATAGAGCACAGGATACATGTGAACTGATCCAAAATGTTCTGTACCCAAATTGCTACCAAGATCATTCAACTCAACCCACAAAAACACAAGTCCCCACTCAGGTCCATCATCTGTTAATGGAAATATAGGGGGCTTCCATATTACTGGTAGGACAAAGGCTATGGCTCCCCCTCAAAAAAATAAATCTATCAAAATCTGCATTCTTAACCCCTTAACGACCGCGGGCAGTGATATTACGTCCTTAGCGATCATAGTGTTACTGCCCGCGGTCTGCCGCAGGCAGCATGCCGCAATCGATGCACATCTCAGCTGATTTTCACAGCTGAGATGTGTGCCTGCTAGGCACGAGCAGAATCGTTATCTGCTCGTGCCGTTTAAACCATTAAATGGCGCTGTGAATATGTGACAGCGCCATTATAACGGCACCGGTGGTAAACATTTACTTACCGCCCGATACAGGAAGTAAAGTGACATGATCACATGACTTCCGGTGGTTGTCATGGTAGCACAGGGTCATATGATGACTCCTGTAGCTTATATGAATTACTTTTGGTTTCAATCGGCCCGGAGCCGAGTGAAGCAGAAAATTAGCATATCTGCTGTTTACAGCTGTATAGCTGTGATCAGCAGATATGGCAGAGCGACTTGATTGTTGATCCATATAGCCACCTAGGGGGACTAGTAAAATAAAAACAAAAAGTAAAAAAAAGTTTGAAAAAATTAAAAAAAAACAAAAAACTAAAAAGTTCAAATCACCCCCCTTTCGCCTCATTGAAAATTAAAGGTTTAAAAAAATAAAAAATATGCACACATTTGGTATCGCCGCGTTCAGAAACGCCCGATCTATCAAAATATAAAATCAAACGTCAGCTCGAGACGCAAAAAATAAGCTATCACTGAGCCACAGATCCCGAAAAATGAGACCCCTACGTGTCACGGAATATGGCGTAAAACGTGCGCCACTTTTTTCGGACAAACTTTCGATTTTTTTAACCCCTTATATAAAAGTAAATCTGTACATGTTTGGTGTCTACAAACTCGCACTGACCTGAGGCATCACACCCACATATCAGTTTTACCATATAGGGAACACAGTGAATAAAATATCTTAAAAACAATAGTGATATCGCACTTTTTTTTTTGCAATTGTTCCGCATTTGGAATTTGTTTGTTGTTTTCCAGTACACTATATGGTAAAATGTATCGTTTCATTTAAAAGTACAGCTCATTCCACAAAAAATGAGCCCTCACATGACCATATTGATTGAAAAAAAAATAAATCTCCATGCGCCTCACTACAAAGTCAGTGACTGGAGTAAGATTTCTGGCATAAGGTATGACACAGCTTGTCATGAATTAGGCGAGCTGTGGTGTCACGCTCCCTATTGTGACCTTGTCCCTAACCAACTCAGCCCATTTTGGGAAAGCTAGCCAAAACTGGTGTGAAAACCTCAGGATACACAAAAAAATGTGTTAGTTATCCAATAGTTTTACATTAGATGTCGGCCAAAAACACTTTGATGAATTGGTGCCATATACTCAACCTCACTACCCATGGAATAATACTAGCCACTGTGAGTACATAAAATTATCATGTACAGTCGGCCACATGCTCATCACATAGTGCAAATGTCAGAACAGAACCAACCAAAGTGCCTTATATCAGTGCCCATCAGAACCTTTATGTACATGACTCTGCCATCATGTACCCCATCACACAGGAACCCCAGAAACTATACAATAACTATAAGATCCCATCCACACTGTACATATAACTGACAATGGCACCTCTCCAGTCTGATGTATGAATGTTTTGGCAAATTAAATGACCCACTCTCTGTTTCTCAATTGGGCACCATGACTGGCACTGTTATGAGGACACAACTGCTGATAATGGTAAGAGATAATAATTGGTAGAACAAAGTGTTGGTTATACAGAGTATATACCAGCACAGGCAGCGTGTGCAGCTCAGTGTATACGGTACATGGGGATACAGTGCTGGCTGGGTAGTACTGGGGGTAAAAAGTGTGCAACACTTTCATAGAATAAACATTTAGAAAAAATGATAAAATAAAGAAGAATGTGAAATGTAAGTAAAATGTGATGAGAAAGGTAGAAACACTGTGCAAAGAAAACTTTAGAGGAGAATAGAGAATAAAATGAAAGTTGCCATGAATTTTTTTTTCGCCTCACTGGACCCTAAACTGCCAGCCATGATGCCCACATCACACTGTATAGGGCAGAGCCGGTCCATGCGCCGCTGCCTGGCAGATGCCACCTGAGAGTTCCGTCACCCCTGACAACACGTCACCTGCACACGACCAACTGCCGTTTACTTTCAACTGTCGACCGAAGTGATTGCACCGAAGTCTGCGGATTGTGAGAAATATCTGAGAATGGCGTCCACTGGACATGGAGAAGAGAGCGAAGAGAAGAGAGAAGAAAAGAGGAAGCGAGAAGAAGATGACAGCGCAACCGGATTCAAGAAGACAACGAAGAAGAGGAGACGAGTGGAGAGAGGATCGGAGGATGAGAAAGCAACACCTGGATGTAGCGAAGACCCTGGATCATCCAGCCCCTACACCAGGATCAACATCAGCCGCTTCAACATCCACCAGGTCCTGGGTAGGGGCGGCTTTGTTAAAGTGAGCATATTTCTTTTTGTCAAACTTCTAGAGACACTTGTGCTAAATAGGGGGAAGGGTGAAATGAGAGTGGGCAAAAAATATAAACTGTTATGAAAAATGTCAAAAAGATATTTTAGTCAGAGTATTTATATAAAAAATATTTGTTAATAAGATGACAATAAAAACAGAATAAAATAGGAAATATAACATATGTCAGGGGACAATGTGAATGAAATGACAAAAATGTTTAAATAAGGTGAAAAATAGGGAAAAAAATAGGATTAAAAAATAGGCAGTGATGGTCCGCATGGGAATTTATAGGAGCTGCAGGTAGTAAGCAGGATTCGCACTGGTCCTGTCATATAAGGAAATAGGTCAGAAAATGAGCCCTACCGCAGTACTAATTAGGGGACACTGAGAAATGATATATACCTGATAGATAGGAACAGGGCCTAAATGCTGAATTTGAAGTTGTCAAAAGGCTGATGATGAAGAAAATGTGTCTATTTGAATGAAGGTTAGCCTGCAAGGGGTTAAAAATAAAAATAAAATGTGATATCAAATGTGAATAAAGACTTGGATAGAAGTGTATAGGGCTCCTCGGTAATGTTACACTAATGACATGAAATGCAGGCTTGTCATCTGGGAGTACGTCTAGATCCTATATATTGGGAATGGGGTCCCCACTAAATAACCATATACTGATGGTGGGTAGATAACTGATTATAGATGGAAAAAATAAGAAATGCAATAATTAGAGGGTAAGGTACACCCAATCACAGGAATTGAAAATTGATATACTGTGATGGGTGGTTATATGATGGAAATGGTAATCCTGTAGTCTGGATGTGGCTTTTATTTGGGCCTGAGATGATGGGGTTGGTGGTGAAGAATCAGTTGTCAAATGATGGTGAGTAAGCAAATGGTGATAGCTGGGGATATAAAAGGTAAAAATATATGTATAACCGAAGGCCTAAAATATGTTTAAAAAATATGAAAAGTGTATATAGTAAAAACAAAGAGAATAAGATCCCAGAAATAAGGAAATGGTGACCCGTAGTGTCACTGCTGGTATTGAGTAAGTGACCCTAATATAGAGACCTTACTCCTTTCCTGTAATATTCCAGTATGGGCGGCCCTGTAATGTCGGCCTAATGATGCTGGGATCAGCCACTGATTAGTCGCAATAATAGTCTGTGGGAGGCAGGTGGGATGGGGAACTGTAATAAGAGTGATACAGCGGAGAGGCAGAATGACTGAATACTGCAATAAACAGTGATGGAGCTAAACCTCTCTGTGGAGGAAACCACTCGCCTTCTCCGGTGTTACTTGTGCTATCAAGGTGTTCTGGAAGCGATGGGTCGGCATGCTGTGCGCCCGCAGGGAGGCTGGCATGAGCCACACGTATGTGGCAGAGAGGGGAGCAAAGCGGTGCGCCTGTACAGACACCGGCAGGAAGCCACGTGTGTGCGTCAGAGCAGGAAGCAGCGGTTACTAGGCAACGGGGAAACCAGGCCGGAGATGACCCAGTCTCGCAGCCGCACGCTTCACAGGCAGAGGGACGTCACTTAGCTGCAGGCAGAATGAAATGCCAGAATAGCGGGGATATGCTGTTCCTACGCATTTCGAAGGGGTGCGGTCCTTCTTCAGGGTTGGAGCATAGGCCCACTGATCACCCTTATATAGACCCCCCAGGAAGTGGAGGAGGAGTGCTAGGGGGGGAAGGAGATGCCCACCAGCAATATGTGGATCATCATAAAAGGAATAATAGATGGATTATGAGTAGGAATGCCATAGGGTAAGTAAATCAATAAATGAATACCGTAGATAGATACAAATGACACTGGATAGATAAATAAAAAATACATAAAAATAATCATATCTAGAGTCCTAGATGTAAAAAATAAATAAATCACTAATATCTATCTATATACAGGGTGGTCCAAAAGTAGGTGGACAGTATGTGTAATAGGGTTACCAAACATGGTGTAAAGTGAAACTAACCCAGTTGCCCTTAGCAACCAATCAGATTTCACCTTTCATTCTTCACAGACTCTTTGAAAAATGAAAGGTGGAATCTGATTAGTTGCTAAGGGCAACTGAGTCAATTTCACTTTACACCATGTTTGATAACCCTATTACACATACTGTCCACCTACTTTTGGACCACCCTGTGTGCATATATATATATCAGTTAGGTCCAGAAATATTTGGACAGTGACACAATTTTCGCGAGTTGGGCTCTGCATGCCACCACATTGGATTTGAAATGAAACCTCTACAACAGAATTCAAGTGCAGATTGTAACGTTTAATTTGAAGGTTTGAACAAAAATATCTGATAGAAATTGTAGGAATTGTACACATTTCTTTACAAACACTCAACATTTTATTAGGTCAAAAGTAATTGGACAAATAAACCAAACCCAAAAAAAAAATTTTATTTTCAATATTTTGTTGCGAATCCTTTGGAGGCAATCACTGCCTTAAGTCTGGAACCCATGGACATCACCAAATGCTGGGTTTCCTCCTTCTTAATGCTTTGCCAGGCCTTTACAGCCGCAGCCTTCAGGTCTTGCTTGTTTGTGGGTCTTTCCGTCTTAAGTCTGGATTTGAGCAAGTGAAATGCATGCTCAATTGGGTTAAGATCTGGTGATTGACTTGGCCATTGCAGAATGTTCCACTTTTTTGCACTCATGAACTCCTGGGTAGCTTTGGCTGTATGCTTGGGGTCATTGTCCATCTGTACTATGAAGCGCCGTCCGATCAACTTTGCGGCATTTGGCTGGATCTGGGCTGAAAGTATATCCCGATACACTTCAGAATTCATCCGGCTACTCTTGTCTGCTGTTATGTCATCAATAAACACAAGTGACCCAGTGCCATTGAAAGCCATGCATGCCCATGCCATCACGTTGCGTCCACCATGTTTTACAGAGGATGTGGTGTGCCTTGGATCATGTGCCGTTCCCTTTCTGCTCCAAACTTTTTTCTTCCCATCATTCTGGTACAGGTTGATCTTGGTCTCATCTGTCCATAGAATACTTTTCCAGAACTGAGCTGGCTTCATGAGGTGTTTTTCAGCAAATTTAACTCTGGCCTGTCTATTTTTGGAATTGATGAATGGTTTGCATCTAGATGTGAACCCTTTGTATTTACTTTCATGGAGTCTTCTCTTTACTGTTGACTTAGAGACAGATACACCTACTTCACTGAGAGTGTTCTGGACTTCAGTTGATGTTGTGAACGGGTTCTTCTTTACCAAAGAAAGTATGCGGCGATCATCCACCACTGTTGTCATCCGTGGACGCCCAGGCCTTTTTGAGTTCCCAAGCTCACCAGTCAATTCCTTTTTTCTCAGAATGTACCCGACTGTTGATTTTGCTACTCCAAGCATGTCTGCTATCTCTCTGATGGATTTTTTCTTTTTTTTCAGCCTCAGGATATTCTGCTTCACCTCAATTGAGAGTTCCTTAGACCGCATGTTGTCTGGTCACAGCAACAGCTTTCAAATGCAAAACCACACACCTGTAATCAACCCCAGACCTTTTAACTACTTCATTGATTACAGGTTAACGAGGGAGACGCCTTCAGAGTTAATTGCAGCCCTTAGAGTCCCTTGTCCAATTACTTTTGGTCCCTTGAAAAAGAGGAGGCTATGCATTACAGAGCTATGATTCCTAAACCCTTTCTCCGATTTGGATGTGAAAACTCTCATATTGCAGCTGGGAGTGTGCACTTTCAGCCCATATTATATATATAATTGCATTTCTGAACATGTTTTTGTAAACGGCTAAAATAACAAAACTTGTGTCACTGTCCAAATATTTCTGGACCTAACTGTATATATATATATATATATATATATATATATATATATATATATATAAAAGAGACAACAATAAAAAAGATGTATGATAGAGAAAATATAAAGTATTACAATTTTTTAAAATAAAGTAAATGTTAGAAAAAAACACAAAAGTAAAATAAAAAATATTGAAAATATAATGTTAAACAATAAAACATATGTAATAATTAATAGATAATAGATGAAGTAGAATATATATATATATATATATATATATATATATATACTACTAGAAGGTGGCCCGATTCTACGCATCGGGTATTCTAGAATTTACGTATTGTGTAGTTCATGTATGATTTTTGTTTTATATATATATATATATATATATATAGATGCTGTTGTGTGTAGTTACCAAGTGTTTGTGTAGGGCGCTGTACATGTTCTGGGTGTTGTCTGGGTGTGGTGGGGGGTGAGAGCGGTGTTGTATGTGTGTTGCGTGTGTTGCGTTGTTTGTGGAGCGTTGTGTGTGTGTGTGTGTTGCGCGGTTTGTGTGGGTGTGGTGTGTTTTGGGGGGAGGTATGTTTTGTGCAATGTGTGTGTTGTGCGGTATGTGCGTATATTTATGTATGCCGCGGTGTTTGTGTGTTGGGTGTTGTGTGTGTGCGGCGTTGTCTGTGTGTGTGGGTGTCTGTGTAGGGCGGTGTTTGAGGTTCCCAGTGTGTGTGTGGTGTGTTGTGTGTGTGTGTGTTGGGGGGAGGTGTGCACCTCCCACCGTGCTCCATCCCCCATGCTGCGCACCCCCCATCGTGCCCCATCCCCCATGCTGCGCACCCCCCATCGTGCTCCATCCCCCATGCTGCCCACCCCCCATCGTGCTCCATCCCCCATGCTGCCCAACCCCCATCGTGCTCCATCCCCTATGCTGCGCATTCCCCATCATGCTCCATCCCCGATGCTGCGCACCCCCCATCGTGCTCCATCCCCCATGCTGCACACTCCCCATCGTGCTCCATCCCCCATGCTGCACACTCCCCATCGTGCTCCATCCCCCATGTTGCGCACTACCCATCGTGCTACATCCCCCATGCTGCACACTCCCCATCGTGCTCCATCCCCCATGCTGCGCACTCCCCATCGTGCTACATCCCCCATTCTGCGCACCCCCCATCGTGCTACATCCCCCATGCTGTGCACCCCATCATGCTCCATCCCCCATGCTATAGTAGTTCTCCTATTATACTCAGAGAGGAGTATAATAGGAGGACTATAATAGGAGGAGTAGTCCTGGGGGGAGAGGAGTATAATGCCGGCTCCCTGCACATGTGTACCGGGATCCGGTGTACGCTGGTAACTATGATACACATCGGGTAACTAAGGGACCTTAGTTACCCGATGTGTATAATGGTTACCAGCGTTCACCGGCTCCGTCACGATCCCAGCATCGCAAGGTTATGTCTGGCGCTGCTGGGATTGTGACAGAGCCGGTGTACACTGGTAACTATGATACACATCGGGTAACTAAGGGACCTTAGTTACCCGATGTGTATAATGGTTACCAGCGTTCACCGGCTCCGTCACGATCCCAGCATCGCAAGGTTATGTCTGGCGCTGCTGGGATCGTGACGGAGCCGGTGTACACTGGTAACTATGATACACATTGGGTAGCCAAGGGACCTTAGTTACCCGATGTGTATAATGGTTACCAGCGTTCACCGGCTCCGTCACGATCCCAGCAGCGCAAGGTTATGTCTGGCGATGCGTGCGGAGGGCCGGGGCGAGCGGGCAATCCATGCGGAGGGTGGGGCCAGGCCGAGGCGAGCGACCAATCCGTGGGGGGGCGGAGCCAAGGTGAGGCGAGCGGCCAATCCGTGCAGGGGGGCGGGGCCATGGCGAGCCCAGCGGCCAATCAGCTTTGTGTCACCGTAAGGACACAATTTTGGAGCAAGACAGACAGACAGACAGACAGACAGAATAAGGCAATTATATATATAGATGTTATTAAAGGGAAAAAAGGGAGTGGAATGATTCATATTGGGTATTTGAAACTGTAGTAGAAATCGGTGTTAATAAAGATTACAAGGTGAATATAAGGTAAACTGAATGAAAGAAGAACAAAGAAGAAAAAGGTGTGTGGACAAGTGGTGAATATAGAGTCCAAGATGTGTGTAGATATATATATATATATATATATATATATATATATATATATATATACATACATATATATATATATATATATATATATATATATATATATATATAAAAAAGATACAGCAATAAAAGATATGTGATAAAGAAAAAAAAAATAAAGTAACTGTAAGAAAAACACAAAAATGTGTTGAATGATTCATGTTGGGTATTTGAAAGTGTTATAAAAATTGGTGTTACTAAAGATTATAGTGTGTGTTTAATCCTGATTACTTTGTATAATAACGACAGTGCGAGAAAAGTAGTCACTGATTGTATTTTAGTAAATTATTTTAGTATATTAATGTAATGGGTTAGTGGTTATTAATTACTGATTATTGATAGTGAAAAAAAAACTTACACATGGAGATGGGAAGGGCAAATGAGGAAGGGAACATAAAAAGTGGGAGAGGTTGGGGAAGATGGCTGTAACACAAAGAAAAATAAAAGTGAAGAAAGCACATTACATAGAAAGCATAGAGTTCAATGTCGTGATTGAGGCCCTTAGGTACAAGGGTGTCAAGTAGGAAAATCCACTTGGATTCGACTCTTGACATTTATTCAAGACAATTTCCATCTCTCCAATTAGGTTGTACTTTTTGTAAACCAAAAAATGAGGAGCCAGAGAGGGATGGATTATGTGTAGATAAGTAGTGGTGGGACAGTGGTGAACCTCATAACCTTTTTGTATGTTATTAAAGTGTTCCCGTAATCTTTTATGAAGGGTTCTCTTGGTACGCCCCACATAAAGTTTATTACACGGACATCGAATTGCATAAATAACACTGGTGATGGAGCAGGAAATGTAATGATCAATTTTATAAGATTTGGTCCAATTGGTATTAGAGAAATAGTGTATAGTTTAACTTTGTTTGTTTTACAGAAAAAAGAAAAAATTATTAATAGTTATAGAAAATTGATTAATTTAGCAGCATGTACCCAATATATTAAATAGAAAACTTCAGATTTATTTAATTCGGATTAAAAACTACCCCCAACATACACAACACATACGGAAGACAACATACAACCTGTGAACACACACAAAGAAATGTGTCAATATAGCTCAGGGATCGTCTAAGGGTGCTTTCACATATCCGTTTTTTGCCGTCAGGCGCCGGATGCGTTTTTATCCTCATTGAATTGTATTTGCACCGGATTGTGCCTGATGTCCTTGCATTTCATCCGGCAGGCGCTGGATCTGGCGAAATTTCTGTCTACGGCTGCCGAAAAGGGAAGGGAACATTTTTTGTCACCGGCAAAAAACCGTACTGCGCCGGATCCGGTGTCGTGCGGTGTGTTGTAATATCAAAGCCTATCCTAGATCTGTTGTAATGTGGCAAAAAACGCATTCCACCGACGGATCCGTTTTTTTTTAACTGAGCATGCTCCGATGTGTAAATTCCTTTCTGGTTAGAAAATCTCTCTCTCCCTCTCTGTCTGTCGATATAGTTCTCTCTCTATCGATGTGGGTCTCTCTCTATCTCTCTGTGTCTCTCTCCCTCTCACCCCCTCTCTCGTACTCACTGATCTCCGGAGTGGTGCTACACAGCTGTCACACTGCTCCGGCGGCTTCTCCTACTTTGAAAATGCCGGCCGCTCATTATTCCATCTCGTATCACTGCTTCCCCTGCCAGCCGGCGCTTATGATTGGTTGCATTCAGACGAGCCCCCATGCTGAGTGACAGCTGTCTCACTACAACCAATCACAGCCACTGGTGGGCGGGTCTAAATTTTGCAGTAAATTAAATAAATTAAAAAAAAACGGCGTGCGGTCCCCCGTAATTTTGATACCATCAAAGATAATGCCACATGGCAGAGGGCTGGTATTCTTAGGATGGGGAGCCACACATTATGGGGAGCCCCCCAGCCTAAAAATATCAGCCAGCAGCTGCCCGGAAATGCCGCATCTATTAGATGCAATAGTCCCGGGACTCTACCCGGCTCATCCCGAATTGCCATGGTGCAGTGGCAATCGGTGTAGTAAGGAGTTAATGGCAGCCCATAGCTGCCACTAAGTCCTAGCTTAGTGATGGCAGGCCTCTATGAGACACCCCCCATCACTAAACTGTAGTGAAAGTAAATAAATACTAACACCGAAAAATCCTTTATTTGAAATAAAAGACAAAAAATCACCCTCTTTCCCGCCTTTATTAATCCACAAATACCCCTCCAGGTCCGGCGTAATCCACACAAGATCCCACGACGCTTTTAGCTCTGCTACATCGGTAATCTGACAGGTGCGGCCGTAGAACATGAGTCGCGCTATCAGCGGTGACGTCACTGAGGTACCCGTGGCCACAGCTGGATTGGTACAAACTGCTACAACGGATCCGTTTTTTTTACCGGATCCGTCACATCAGTTTTTCCACGATCTGCAATGCATCCGTCGCATCAGGCACAAACCGGATTGTGCCTAACGGCAAAAACCGGATGTGTGAAAGTAGCCTAAGAGGAATAATGGCGCCGTTTAAATTAGGGTGTTTACTCCATTGACAGGTGGGGTGAGTGTTTTGGAGGGATCATTTAGTGATGTGCCCTATTAATGCCTCTCTCTGACATACACAGATGTGTTATCATCCCCTCATAGATAACCTGAACCCCCCCTTCCTATAATAATAATCTTCCGTTGCATTCTTTCTAAATGTACTGGGACTCAGTGATATTCTGTCGCATACAGCCTGTATGCTTTGAGATATGGGATTATCATACTAGCTATTAATTTTGTGATTAGGTTGGATTGTTAACCAATACATGTTGATGTAGTGATCCTCTCTATTTATTGTCATTCTTCTATATAGACAGGGAGGTTAGGGAGAGATGGAGAGAGAGCCGACGAGGAATGGGTGCACCGTTTAAATTAGTGTGGCTACTCCATTGACAAGTACGGGCTGATCCTTTTGGGGATTGTTTAATTATGTACCCCACCAATGTCCCTTTGACATATAGTGGTAGATTGTTATTCCCCCATTGATAATTTGAATAAATAATCCAGTCACCAATTTAGAATGACTTATTTGTCTTGATGTAAACTTTACTATTGGGACATTATTTTCTCCCTCTTAGATGATCACTGAGCTATAGTGACACATTTCATTGTGTGCGCTTCCAGCTTGTATGTTGTCTTTCGTATGTGTTGTGTACATCTGGGTAGTTTTTAATTGATGTTTTATATTTAATATAATGGGTATATGCTGATAAAATAACATAATTAACTTTCTGCAACAATTGCAGAATCCACATGGTTTAAAACCACTTGGAAGTGTGGTTGATTGAACTTTGGGGTTACAATCACTTTGCCTTGATAAATATATATTTAGGAGAAAAAGAACAGAAACCAAAATATTTAATTTTATTAAACGTTTTTCTTTTTATTGATGCAAAAATTGTAAAAAACCAACATACAGGACATAGACATGGGAAAATAAAACCTGCACTAGGTAGACAAGAAACGAGTGAGTCTCCCCTCCTATTAGTGTGGCCACCGCATGGACCACATTCTATGAGCAGTAAAATATTTAAAAAATTCAAAATATACAGATAGATCAGATAAAAAAAAGTTCAGTGATAGGATTATGTAATTCAAATTCCCATATATTCCATAAAGAACACTGTAATGGGGTCTGGTTGTAAATTCCAAATTGAAAGTAATCCTGCTGCTTGGAAAAAATCACAAGCTGGAAGCTGTAAAACACATTTTTGTAGATGGTGATTCATGTATTCAGATAACTTAGCAGTAAGGCAATTTATACCTGACACTATAGTTCTTCCCGGTGGACAGGAGGAGTGTTTGTGGATTTTGGGTAGGTGATAGAATATGGCAATTGATGGGGTTTGGTTGAAGACAAAATTGAACTCTTTTATGTTTAGAACGCCTAAGATGCATCCTTTTTTAGCTAGGATTTGTAACTGCTTAGTATATGCTTTGGTGGGATCCTGCTTTAATTTGGAATAAGTTTTGGTGTCGCCTAAAAGACGGAGGGCCTCGGAGTGGTACATTGTGGTGTCCATAATAACAATGCTTCCGTCTTTGCGGGCGCCCTGAGTAAGAAGGGCGGTCCTTTTGGAACGCGCATCGGAAGCTGAGTCTGTCAGGCCACCGTAGCATCCTCTGATGTCCCACGCCGAAGTTATTTTGAAGCACCCGCGCTTGTCAGAGGCAACACTGCCAACCGGAGCATCCTCACCCCCTGCAGCACGCAGCAAGCAGAACAGACGCAGGATCCCCGATCTGCATTGGATTTTTTTTCCGGACTACTCCTCTTCAAGCAGCCTTGGGCGAAGCAACAGGACTTCCCACCGGTATCTGTAAGTGTTCCCGCAACGGAGTTTGCAATAACCCTTTGTTTCTTCCAGCTGTGGAAAAATGACTTTTTAAACCTGCAATTATTATCGTTATTTATGTTATTTATATTCCTCCTCTTTTAAAAAATTATTAAAAATACTGCATTTTAATTTACATATGGTCTATTTACATCTTGCACTGTGTGGAATTTGCCATTTCCTTCTACCCTACAGGCACCCTACATGTGGTTATTCACAGTATGTTCTCCAGTTCTATGTGTATTTAGGTGGCGTGGTTTTGTTATTTTTATATTCAAAAAATAGGGAAAAAAATATAGGATGAAAAAATAGGTACTGATGGGCCGCACGGGAATGGATGGAGCTGCAGGTAGTAGTAGGTAGTAGGCAGGATCCACACTGGTCCTGTCAAACAAGGACATAGGTCAGAAAATGAGTACTACTGCGCTACCAATTAGGTGACACTGAGAAATGATACATACCTGATAGATATGAACAGGGGTCAGTGGCAGACATATAGCCGGTGCAGCCGGTGAAACTGCATCGGGGCCTAAAGAGGAGAGGGAGCCCTGCCGCCCCTCACAACAAAAGAAGGCCATGCACAACAAAAGAAGGAAATGCACAGTAATAAATATGATATATTTCGGGGTCCGACTGACTCACCAGGACACTGGTCAATGCCAATGGGCCCTGGAACCAGTAAAAGGCCCTTCCTATGCTGAACCGCAGCTCTGCTCTGCAGTACACTCTGCCCCTCCTCCAGCTTAGAGTACAGGGGAGAAGATACTGGGACTCATAGCTCAGGAGAAGATGGAGGCCACAGTCAAAGAGGAGCTGATTCCTGCTGGAGAGGAGGGCAGAGCTGAGGGGCAGCAGGAAAGTGGAGGCCGCACAGCTCTGCATCCACAACAGGAGAGGAAGAGCATGACTAACATCAGAGGAGCATCAGCAACTTATGAAGAAACAGACAGGTGAGTATACTTCTTAAATCTATCTTTCTGATTGTTTTTTCATATATGTTGCTTGTACTGGATATAATTGTGTGTGTCTCAGTGTATAAACAGTATGTATGTGTATATACAGTATGTGTATGTGTGGATACAGTGTATGTATATACATAGTATGTGTGTATATGTATATACAGTATGTATGTGTGTATATACAGTATGTGTGTATGTGTGAATACAATGTATGTCTGTATATACATAGTATGTGTGTATATGTATATACAGTGTATGTGTGTATATACAGTATGTGTGTGTCTGTGTGTGTATATATATATATATATATATGTATATACAGAATATGTATGTGTATATACAGAATATGTATGTATATATACTGTGTGTATGTGTGTGTGTGTGTGTGGGGGTGGGTGGGTGGGTGGGTGTATACATATACAGTCCAGACCAAACGTTTGGACACACCTTCTCATTCAAAGAGTTGTTCCACTTATTAAACCTGACTGGGCACACCTGTAAAGTGAAAACCATTTCCGGTGACTACCTCTTGAAGCTCATCAAGAGAATGCCAAGAGTGTGCAAATCAAAAGGTGGCTACTTTGAAGAACCTAGAATATAAGACATATTTTCAGTTGTTTCACACTTTTTTGTTAAGTATTTCATTCCACAAGTGTTAATTCATAGTTTTGATGCCTTCAATGTGAATCTACAATTTTCAGAGTCATGAAAATAAAGAAAACTCTTTGAATGAGAAGGTGTGTTCAAACTTTTGGTCAGTACTGTATATATACAGTATGTGTGTGTATATACTGTATGTGCATGTTTGTATATAGTATATGTATCTCTGTGCATAAATAGTATATGTGCCTCAGTGTATATATAGCATATGTGCCTGCTTATGTTCTTGTATATATGTGTATGTGCCTTGTGTATGTGCTTCCATGTATATGTATATATATATATATATATATATATATATATACATATATGTCGCGGGCGGGGAGGAGGGTGTCAGCACACCGCGCTCACCCCTTCTGCTCGGGTCCGGCAGCTGCTCCTGGTGGCTCGAGCTGTGGGCCGGATCCCGGGGTTTCTCGAGCGACACTCCTCGCCCGTGAGTGAAAGGGGGTGTTTGTTGGGTGTGGGGATTGTTATAGTTCGTGACGCCACCCACGGTTGTGGTGATTGCACCACCGCTGCTCAGTGTGGGGGTCCCGGGGATGGTGATGCGGAGCAGCCAGGTGTTGTGTTGCCCCTCCGTGGGTAGGGGTTGGTGATCCCGGGGTCCGGTGTTGAGATGTAAAGTGTAGGGCCTGGAGGGCGCAGGGACGCGGGGGCAGCGCTGTGCCTTGCGGCACTATGGTACTCACTCAGCCTGACACACGGACACAGTTTGTATGGTAAACCAACGGCTGGTAGGACGGTCCCACAGACGGCTGCACCTGCACTCCCGGTAGGTGACGGTGATGTCCCTCTTCCTTGCACCTGTGTTGACTGATGGTAGCGGTGGATTCCCTCCGGTTACCCGCTCCCCGGCTGCAATCTGGGCCGGAGGAGCTCTACACTTTGCCCGCAGGCGCTGGCCCTGAGAAACTGGTGCCGTGGCGGTGGCGGTGTCTCTCCAATACGGGTTGGGCTGTTGCCTTCAATCGGGACTTGGTTGTTGGGGGATCTGCGTCCCCGTCACTGACGGATTTGGCAAATCTGGCGACTCCTAGCCTTGCCGGGGTCCGAGAGGCCCCTGCCCTGGTGCTGACTGTCCTTCGGAACACTGCTCCAGACCACCGGGCACACAGCCAACGGGGTCCTTCCAGGAACTTCCAAACGGTCCCCCTCCAGACAGTCACCGCCGTTGCTGACCTTGCTGTTCTGGCCCTACACAAAGCTGGACCCTTCAGGCTTTCTTCCTCTTCACTGTCACTTTACTTGCTTTTCCTCCTTTACTACTTTTACTTCCACTTTCTTAACTCCTCTCCTTAACTCCACTTCACTCTTGCCCTGCCTGGGCTACTCTGCTGTTACTCAAGCTCGTCCCTGAGCTATCTGCCTGGTTACTTCCTGCCTCCAGTGTTGTGAGCTCCTCGGTGGGCGGAGCCAACCGCCTGGCCCACCCCCTGGTGTGCATCATCAACCTCTGGAGGAAGGCAACAAGGATTTCTGGTTAGCTGTGATGTGCCTACCTGGAGTGTGGGGTGTGGTGGTGTTGTGACCTGTGTCCCCTGGCTTGCCCAGGGCGACACATATATATATATATAAAAATTGAATAAACAGGTCCATACTTTTAGGAACTATATGTATGAATGGTCACCAAAAGAAACCACAGAAAAGACAGACCTTCATTTTGCATAATTATCACACTTCTATCATATTAAATACAAGGAAATTCCATTTCATGATCATAAAGTGCAATTTTATTGATTATATATATATATATATATATATATATGTATATAAAAGTTTGTTAAAGGGATATCACTTGGAAAAAACACAGGAAGTGTGATAATTATGCAAAATGAAGGTCTTTCTGTCTTTTCTATGTAGATATAGTATATGTGCTTGTGTGTATATATGTGCCTGTATATATAGTATATGTGTATGTGCATGTGTGTATACAGTATATGTATCTTTGTGCTTAAATTGTACTGTATGTGTATATGTGCCTGTGTGTGTATATATAGTATATGTGCCTGTGTGTGCATATAGTATATGTGTGTATCTATATGTGTATGTGCATTTGTATGTAGTATATTCTGTGCATAAATAGTATGTGTGCATATATATTTTTTCTGTTTTAACCTTTTTTAATGCCTTTAGGCTAGTGCTAAGGATAAACAATAAAGCAATGAATTCAGGGTCACTTATCCTCCTCAGGACCAGCAATTTCTCTTTTCTACTGCTCTGTTCTATATTTGCAGCAGTGATGTCATGACTAAAACATGTGACTGCCGGAGCCAATCACTAAGCTTAGCTGTAACGCCAAGGTAGATGGCACAAGCTGCTGAGCCCTGTGATTAGCTAAAGTGGTCACGTGTGACATTATCACTGCCATCCCACCCACAGTGACTGCTTGTGGATCTGAAGGACCACGCATGACGGCACTCCTCCGTCCGTGCTCAGGCCAGGAACCAGACATACCCTAGACCTGAGGGTGCAACTGACCTTCGGTCTCGCAGAGAGAATCTTCGAGTTTTGAATCCAGGAAGAATCGGACGCCTTCCCCCGACCGACCGGACTGTAGCCCACTTCTGGGGACGCAGATAGCCAATCCTTGTCGCACAGGATCCCGTGTGACCGCGATCGTAGTGGTGACCCTTAGGATCAGAATACACAATTTTGGGTTACTCTCTGTCACTACTCCTGGGGGCTCTCCTCCCCTCCCCACTGAAAACTGTCCTTTTATATGCCAGCTTCTCCTCTTGTTTAACTATTTGCCTGCCTAACCAAGTGCCAGAAATACTGTCCCTCAGACCTACTGCTACCTGCTGTCCTTTTACAGAAACTAATATACAGCATACATATAAATGTATCCCGACCATGTGCTGGCTACTTCTGCAGGGGTGGGCATAGCCCTGACCCCCTACACGGTAATAAATATAGATGGACCAGTAGCAGAGAGACATCACTGGATCAGGTGAAAATGAGTAACTGTGATTTTATTATTTTTTTCTCAGCGCAAGATGATGACCACAATAAAACTTAAAATGGTAAAATGGAAAACCCCAAGAGGCGGGGGGAGGTGTGGGAGGGGTTCATGGAGGGGGGGTCCATAGTTATTTCTTGCACAGGGGCCCTTTGTTGTCAATGTCCGTCCCAGACAGGGGTTAAATGCTGAATCTGAACTTGTCAAAAGGGTGATGATGAAGCAAATTTGTCTATTTGAATGAAGGTTAGCCTGCAAGGGGTTAAAAATAAAAATACAATGTGGTATCAAATGTGAATAAAGCTTTGAATAGAAGCGTATAGGGCTCCTTGGTAATGTTACACTAATTACATGAGATGCAGGCTTGTCTTCTGGGAATAGATCTAGATCGTGTTAAGCTGGGTAAAAGAAAACTTAACTTTTAATATTTAATCTAAAATTGCCAATACACAATTAGGATGAAGGAGACATAATACCATATAGAACAAACAAACAATTATGAATAACCCCCGCTAATATACAAAGGTGAAAAGGGTGTACACAATGGTACTGTCAACTTAACTACCGTGTCCAGAAATCACCTGTATACATGGGGTAAAGCTGCACAGGGGGACTGTTAATGAGAATAACCACAGTAATAGCAATCAATTGGTTATAAAAAGAGATTCCACCCCTATGTTATTAATCGGACCTCTCAATAACACCAGGCGACCTTATGTTCCTCATAACAATATGAACATTGCTGAAAAAGTATCGCCCAATTAACAATGAATGAAGTCAAAATAATTCGGAACAATCTCACCGGATGTGGAGAAGAATCCCGGCGAGGTCCGATAAAGATGAGGAGGATCTGTAGGGGGAGCTACATTTCAACTATACAGTACCCCTCAAAGAGTCCTGATAAATGTGCTCCCGACCCCCCTACACGTTTCGTTGGCAAGTCAGGGGATCTTAAACACAGGGGGGGCACATGCTGGACCTCTTAACAGAGTGACGTCTATCTCTGGGACGCTTTCCATCTGCCTTCCCACGGACTATTATTGCGACTAACCAGTCGCTGGATCCCAGCATCATCTGAAGGCAGATTGTAACATTACTGAGATAGGAGGTGACAGTTGGTGCTGATAATATTCTATGTAAAAGGGAAGAGCTTAATACAGAACTCCTCCACCTTCCCCCTCCTCCTCCATCATCCCCCTCCTCCTCTTCCACCTTCCCCCTCCTCCTCCATCTTCCCCCTCCTCCTCCTGCACCTTCCCCCTCCTCCTCATCTTTCCTCTCCTCCTCCTCCACCTTTCCCCTCCTCCCTCTCCTTTCTACATAGAGTATTATCAGTAATAAATGTCACCTACTAATATTTATGTGTATTACTGATTCATGAAATAAAACTTAAAATGACAATTATCCCTGGAGCAGACAATGCATTATTCCTATAAATACTGTTCCTGATTAATACAGACTGAGCAACCACTGGGCTCACACTAAGCGACAGCGACGTCGCTGTTGCGTCACCATTTTCGGTGACGTAACAGCGACCTTGTAAGTCGCTGTTATGATCGCTGCTTAGCTGTCAAACACAGCAGAAGCAGCGATCATAACGTCGCTGTGCTACATGTGCAGAGAGCAGGGAGCCGCGCTTAGCGCTGGCTCCTTGCTCTCCTTGCTACAGTACACATCAGGTTAATTAACCCGATGTGTGCTGCAGCTACATGTCACAGTGCAAAGAGCAGGGAGCCGCGCGCACTGCTTAGCGCTGGCTCCTTGCTCTCCTTGCTACAGTATACATCGGGTTAATTACCCAATGCGTACTGCAGCCACATGTGCACAGAGCAGGAGCCGGCACTGGCAGCAAGAGCGGAGGCTGGTAACGAAGGTAAATATCGGGTAACCAGGGAAAGGTCTTCCCTTGGTTACCCGATGTTTACGCTGGTTACAGCTTACCGCAGCTGCCAGTGCCGGCTCCTGCTCGCTTCATTTCGTCGCTCTCTCGCTGTCACACACAGCGATGTGTGTGTCACAGCGGGAGAGTGACGACCAAAAAATGAAGCTGGACATTCAGCAACGACCGGCGACCTCACAGCAGGGGCCAGGTCGTTGCTGGATGTCACACACAGCGACAGCGACGGGACGTCGCTGCAACGTCACAGAAAATGGTGACGTAGCAGCGACGTCGTTGTCGTTGTCGCTGTGTGTGACACCAGCTTTATTCATGTGTCGTGTGAACTAAGAAATCCAGATCCCGTCCACACCCTGCAGATATCTAAGTTTTCTCTATGTATTTTTCTTAGGTGGTCCTGGCGTCAGTCCCCGGCCGAAACATCCAAATGGCTGTCAAAATGATCAGCAAAAGGGACAATGAGGACATCCTCATGAGAGAGCGGCAGATGCTCCTGGCGGCCAGAGACTGCCCGTTCTTATGCCAACTCTATGCCGCACATCAGTCTCTGCACAGGGCCTATTTCATCACGGAGTATCTGCCCGGTGGCAGCCTGGATGATTTGATCAGAATGTGCGGCTGCCAGAACATCGGCAATGTTAGGTGAGAAAGTGGGAAAATACTTAAAAAGAACCAAGAGGATGGAAAAAAACATGAGGTCGGGGTGTAGATAAGGAAGTGTTAGCAGGACATATTTTTAAGGATTTTTGGATAACGGAGGTGGGGTGCCAACGAAGTTGGGGATTGTTTCAAACGAATTTGATGACATTGTTACTACACTGTTTTCTGCTTCAGATTCTACACAGCAGAGATGGTGTGTGGCCTCCAGTTCCTCCACGGACAAAACATCGTCCACCGGTAAGCAGAACTTTCCTTTTTCTTTGTCCCCTTTACAAGCTAGAAATATTGCCCCGCTTTCCAGGAGTGCTGTCTGCCTATTCTACCCATCACCCATCTCTTGTATCACTGAGCTCATTTCTTATTCTGTTTTCTTATTTCATTGCAGAGACATCAAGCCGGAAAACATTATGTTGGATGCAGATGGCCACATCCGTATTATTGACCTGGGCTTTGCCCATGGTGGCGTGACCTCCTCCGATACCATCTCTGGAGTGACAGGAACATTCGCTTACATGGCCCCTGAGGTGCATCGTAGACAACGATATGGTGCAGCAGTGGACTGGTGGAGCCTGGGGATTGTGGTGTCCAGGATGGCAGCAGGACGCTCCCCATTTTACAACGGCCCCGTCAAGCAAATGGCTTATAAAGCCATGACCACCGAAAAGCCAAAGTTTCCATCCTGGCTTGATGCTGACGTTAAACATCTCATCAAGAAACTGCTGCGCAAAGACCCTTAGAAGCGGCTGGGTGTGTGCGGTAACATCAGAGCGCATCCTTTTTTTAACACCATCGGCTGGGAGGAACTGGAGAGAAGGAGAGCACAGCCGCCATTTATTCCATTCAGGCCAGTTCTGGAGAACCATCAACTGCAGTGGCCGGAGCAACAAGTCCTTCACCCTGTGGCCGGATTTACCTATGTGTCACCAAGCTGGGCCCGGTAAGAGCCTCTGGGGAAAACTCCCATCAGGAGTTGTTCTCAAAGTGCAGTAATCATCATCCATTTTGTCTTTTTCCCTTTATCTGGCAATAACTATGTTGTTTATGATTTTCTTAGGTGGATGAAAAGATCTGGACTGTGAAAGAATCCACGACCATCTGGTGAGTGACCACTGTACATGCAGGACACCTCTTATATCAGTACATTGTATATGATGTTACATAGGGGAATGGTTCATTATAAAAGACCATTCTTCTAAGATAACAGATGATCTGGTAGATAGAAGATTTCATGTCTTTCTTTTATTTCTTGCAGGATGAGCCCGTGCCAACTGCTCAGAACGTCTTGCCTCCTGACCCATGCCTCATGTCTCTGCTGCTGTATATCACCTCGGCTGCCCATCAACACCATCTCTCCGTACCATCTTCATGCCGGACCATTGCCATCATTCTGCTGCCCCAGACCCTTGACTTGGCCTCCTCCGATCCTGGGCTGGCATCGTACATCACTCCAGCCTGAAGAATCACTCCAGACTGAAGATCTTCTACCCCCAGGAGCGGCCTGTGCTAAGTGTCCATCTAGTGAGTACAGGAATAATAGTCGCATCCTATAGTCCTGGGGCAGCCGAACAGCAGAATATACTGAAGCGACCATTATCCCTGAACTCATCATAGCACAGGCCTGGTAAGTAATGCACCCACCACTCCTTACATCACACACTACATAATAAGTATAGACACACACATAGCACACAGTACATTTTGGCACTTAGATTTAGTACATAGATTGGCTTTGATCCTGGGATTTAATCTGATCGCCATATTTGGGGTCAGGAAGGAATTTTTCCCCCTAAAATGAGGATAATTGGCTCATTCCTCCTAGGAGGTTTTCGCCTTCCTCCGGATCTAAACGGCGTTAAATAGGTTTAGTATAGGAAATGAATAGAGTAAGAGAACAGTTACAAAAAAATAATAAAAAAAAAATTAGTTTAAAAGAAAAAATTGTTCCTACAAAAATGAATAATTAAAACACGTAAATAATTAGTTTTTTTCCATTTAATTTATATTACATAGATTAGGTATAATACACAGGTTAGGTACAATACACAGGTTAGGTACAATACACAGGGCTTTGATCCTGGGATTTACTCTGATCGCCATATTTGGGGTCGGGAAGGAATTTTCCCCCCTGATATGAGGACAATTGGCTCATTCCTCACAGGGGGTTTTCGCCTTCCACTGGATCAACATGTCCTATACATACATGTAGTGTGCTAGAATGATAAATAGGTAAACACACTTTGAGAGCTTAAGATAAAAGGTATAAAATAAAATTACACTAGTTGAAAAAAAAATGTTATTTAAACCAAACGTAGACAGAAATTAAAAGTTAATCCAAATATGAAAAATAATTTATTAGTTTATTTTTCACTTACATTTCACAAGTCAGGTATATATATATATATATATATATATATATATATATATATATATATATACATATATGTATATATGAATGCTAAGTAGAATAAACACTAATATAACACATTTTTTACTTCAATTTCATCAGTTAAGTGTCAGCCCTTGATCCTGGGATTTATTCTGACCGCCATACTTTATTTGGGGTCGGGAAGGAATTTTCCCCCCTGATATGAGGATAATTGGCCGATTGCTCACAGGGGGTTTTCGCCTTCCCTTGGATCAATGCTGCCCATAAATAGGTTTACACTAATAGTTAAATAATTTACACACTTACAATATACTAAAGTATTAAATAACTCCTAATGATAAATAAAATCTTTTTTTTAACCCTTTACATTTTTGTGCTTGTCTTTTATTTCATTGGTCGTCCATGATGCCATTATTATACTGCCCCCTATGTCTTATGACCGCATTCACCAGTGTCTCCCAAACTCCAGTCCTCATGGCCCCAACAGATCATGTTTTCCTTTGTATTGCACAGGGGAGAGAACCTTCGGCAACTTCTGATGCCTCCATAATAATCCCTATAAATGCATACAGTTGCTCACTGAAAAAGCCAAAAATGTACAGGGGAAAATATGGCACTGCATTACTGCTGTGGCGCCCTGGACAAGCCAGGGGCCACAGAGAACAACACCAACACACCCCACACTCCCAGCTGGCACATCAAGGTCAGATACAAAACCCTTGTTGCCTTCCTCCAGGGGCTGATGTCCACACCAGGGGGTGGAGCCAGGCGGTTGGTCTCCGCCCACCGAGGAGCTCACAGTCCTGGAGGAGGGAAAACAGGCAGATCAGAGTGAGAGGAGAGAGTGAGCAGTAGCAAAGTGGCAGTCGAGCAGCCTGAAGTGAGTCCGGGTGTGTGGCCCGGACGGAGCAGCAAGGTTGGCAGACGGTGGTGACCGTCTGCAGGAGTGGCCTATCGGAGTTTACCGTAAGGACCGTGGACGGGCGGTGGCCCGGTGGTACCGGACCGGTACACAAAGAGAAGTCAGCACCATCTGGCAGGGGTTTACGGACCCCGGCAAGGCTATGAGTCGCCGTGAATTTGCCAAACCCGTTAGCGAAGGGAACCTCATGGGTTTCCCAGCAGCCAAGTCCCGACAGAAGGCAACAGTCCAACCGTGTGAGGGAGACACCGCCACCGCCAAGGCAACCGTTTCCCAGGGCCAGCGCCTGCGGGCAAAAGGGGCTCCTCCATATCCAAGCCGGGGAGCGGGTTACCGGTGGGAACCCATTGGAACCATCTAAAGTGCATAGGTGCAGGGAAAGGCAGTCATCACCAACCTGCAGGGAGAAACAACACCGCAACCGTCTGTGGGACCCGTCCATCCAGCCGTGTGTTTTACCGAGAACTGTGTCCTCATCATTGGCTGAGTGAGTACCACCGTGCCGTGCGGCACAGCACTGCCCCCGCGACCCTGCACCTCACCAGGCCCCGCAACCCGCCTGCCATCCATGCCTACCTACCCCATCATCGGGCCCCGGGACAACCAACCCCCTACCCACAGAGGGGAGAACTACCATCAAAGCTGCTCCCTGTCACCGCTCCCGGGATCCCCGTCTAGAGCAGCGGTGGTGTCACCAATATCACCACAACCGTGGGTGGCGTCACGGACAATATATCCAATCCCCACAATCAAAACCCCCTTTTCACTCACGGGCGAGGAACGCCGCTCGAGTCCCCGGGATCCGGCCCACCGCTCGAGCCACCACCGAGCAGCAGCAGCAGCCGGACCCGAGCAGTGGGAGAGCGCCACGTCCCCTCCTCCGCCCGCGACACTGCAAAAGAGAGATATTTAGTTTATGTATTGGCCAATGCATGTAAGCCCGGAAACCAACGGCAAGGTATATCTCTGTAATCCGGGAACCGGTTCCTGGATTACAGAGATATACCTTGCCGTTGGTTTCCGGGCTTACATGCATTGGCCAATACATAAACTAAAAATCTCTCTTTTGCAGTAATGCAGTGCCATATTTTCCCTTATACATTTTGGCTTTTTCAGTGTGCAACTGTATGCATTTATAGTTACTATGTTTTTTCAGTTAGCACTTGTTCACATTTGTTAGATGTGTAGGTCAGTTTTTTGATATACATAATAATCCCGTCACCTGCAATACTAGGGAAATGCTGAAAACATGATCTGTTGGCGCTGTGAGAAGTGGTTTGGATTCACTTACATTTGCATGTGCCTCGGATGAATGTTATGTTTTATCGGATAGCCTTTGCTCCAATATTATTCTATGGAGCAGCACTCTTTTGTTGTGCTGATTTGGCATAAGAAAAAAAATTACAGCATGCTCTGATTGGCAACAAACATCAGACAGCGTGCACCCATTCAAATCTATGGGTACATGCAGAACATCGGACTGCACTCAGATGACATCTAAGTGCAGTCCGATATATGCCGAGGCAGACAATGGAGAAGATGGAGAAATTAACCTCTCCATCTTCTCCTCCCCTGTGCTCCCATTCTCATATGTGAGAGAATTGGATTGCAGTGATTGACACTCGGCTCACGCCCGCAGCAGAGTTTGTCAAAGCCATTTACAAGGGATACGTGATTTATTGTCCCGTTATGTTTTGGCAACTTTCATGATTATTTTTGGATTTTGTATACTTTTCAGTGTAGTGCCCCTGAAGCCATCAGGGAGCTACAAGGTTCTGCATCCTCACCAGGATGCAAGGCCTCCCCCCTAGGGCCCCGGAAGACCAGTGCCGGAAACACAAACACTCCAGATAATCCCAGTTTTCCCCAACAATCCCCCATCGAATGGTGCAAAGCTAGGGTCGGACCAATGGATGACCGCCTAAAGGTGGAGCCAGTCCAGTCCACTAGCTGACCAGGTGGCAGGGGCAGACAGTGGACAGTCAGTCAGAGAAGTCAGTCAGAGTAGAGGAGTAAAGGTGGACGTGAAGAGACGCACTGACTTGGGAGTGAACAGTAACCTGGTGCCCAGGAGGGTAGGTGCCAGTGTAGTACTCCCGGAACTACGCACCAACGGGGTACAGGACGCTACGTCAGGCAGAAGCTCCAGGCAGGCCTGATAACACCTGCACAGCGAGGGGACCATCAAGGACCTCGCTGACCCTAAAAATCTGAGACTCAGTAGCAAAGAGAGAACCGGGGACAGGACCAGAGACTCCAACCCCACAGGGTTCATGCTACCGTCATACGGACAGCAGTGGAAAAACCACTGGACGGGGACCACCAGTTGCTCTACGCCACGGGGAGCCACCAACCAGAGACAGGTGCAGGGGAAGAAGGTACCAGATTACTACACTGGCACTGGGACAAAGGGGACCTGGAGGTGAAACCAGCTGGCCTCGGGTTACCAGTTACCACCAGAAAGTGAGTAAAGAACCAGTTGCACTGAACCCCTTGTCTGGACTACCTTCTTCTGACACCCATCATTACACCTACCCTCTGGGGCCCGACCCTGCTTGCGGAGGGTATAACATCCAGGCTGCCATTAACACCAGCACCAGTATTGGACATTGTGCAGTGGCGGCTCCATCTACATAGCCGCAACACAGCAAGTGGCGTCACGTGTGAGCACTATTCTAATCCCCTGTCAATATCCCCTTTTCAAAGACTGCACAGACAAAAACAAAGAACCATTGCATCCAAATAAAGGCCCGTCCTAATGAAATAAAGACAGATACCATTTTGTTGGCAGATATCGGTCACAGCTTTACTGATATATTATTATTTTACAAACTTTTCCAAACTCATTAAAACTTGTAAAACATATTTTATAAACTTTTTCCAAACTCTTTAGAACTTGTAAAACATAACTTGACTCCAGATGAGAAGGGACACTCTACCACAGGACCAAGGACTTCCGCTCTCTCACCAGAATGCTGTTGACACATGCTGCTGTGACTTCACTGTACAAACATTTAGAAACTGTTACCAAAAAGAAAAACAAGTAAAAAACAAGCATTAACAATAGGGAGGGAGGGAGGGAGAGCTGCTCCGGATCCTGGGATACCAGGGGAAGAGGCCGGACACCGGCCCAGACCCCAATATATAGGTAGAAATTACACCCTATAGGTGGGATTGGGAATTCGGGAGGGGCCAGGACGGAGTCCCCTCCCAAACACAGGAAGAGCAGGGCCTGGACGGGAGAGGGGGCTGGACAAAAACAGCATTGGGGTTAACCCCTTGCTGCACAGTCTGGGGCAGTTTCATTATGCACTACACTGCCCACCAGACTGCACAGACAAAAACAAAGAACCATTGCATCCAAATAAAGGCCCGTCCTAATGAAATAAAGACAGACACCATTTTGTTGGCAGATATCGGTCACAGCTTTACTGATATATTATTATTTTACAAACTTTTCCAAACTCATTAAAACTTGTAAAACATATTTTATAAACTTTTTCCAAACTCTTTAGAACTTGTAAAACATAACTTGACTCCAGGTGAGAAGGGACACTCTACCACAGGACCAAGGACTTCCGCTCTCTCACCAGAATGCTGTTGACACATGCCAAGGAGGAGACCAGTCTCAAACTGAACTCCGACCCCCACCATTTGGAAAAAAGGCTTGCTCCAGGCCGCCCTGGATCATAGATAAAATTGTATCCAGACCGATATCTGCCAAGAGCACACCATCTTGAAGCATTAACCTTCGGTTGTCAGCTTCCAACTAAAATCATCGGAGCAGACAACTGCCTGCTGATGGCAACCACCTCCAACAAGACCTGAGCCATCTCAGGCCTCGAACCCAACCACTAAGCAGTTCGACAGAGTAGAATCCAAGATTGCAACTGTTACCAGCTCTCTGAACAGCCCAAAACACGTAAAAATTGCCAACAATCCAAAAACCTTTTTTTTTTTTTTTTTTTTTTTTTATAGCAATGCCGAACCTTTAAAGAAATTAAAGTAAATGTGCTATTAAATTGGTTACTTCCTGCAATAAATCGTGCAATGCATATCTGACAAAAAAGCAGAGCGCAATTTACCAATATGCACTGTATATCAGAGTCTGATAAAGCCCGCCCTGGCAGCCTTAGTGGCTGCCACAATGAAAAGGAATGAGTCCCAAAGTGATCAGGGGGTGAAAAAACCCCAAGCGGTGAGGCAGCACCGAAAAAAGGAGCGGTAAACTGGTACCTAGTAAGGGGGGAACCATCCTAATAAACTAACAGTGAGGTACCAGTAGACCGACAAACAAAAATTCCATCAAACGCAAAGGGCAGGTAGGGCCAGGGGAAGGAACAGTCTAATCCCAGAATCTCTGGCCACTTGGTCAGTTTGGGCTCCTGAATGCGGATACGCATGAAGGGTCAATAAGTAGTATGGCACACAATTGAAGGCAACAAAACTATTCTTGGACGGTGTGGCGAGTTCACTGACTCTGAGGGCCCAGAAAAGGCCAAGTTAAAGGTTGTGGACAACAGGGATATCTCCCGTGGGATTGAACAAACAGCCTGCATAGTCGATTAACTGAAGAAGCATCAGGTAAAAAAATTGGGATGCCTCTTATCTATGGATTGGTGAAAATCCAAAATCCAGAAAAAAGACGCATTGGTGAGCAAAAATAAAACCTGGTTAGACACCACAGAACACATGTTGAACATACACTCATTAAGGTGAAAAGGAATTGAGACCAAATCAGTAAGTCAGAAGTAATACGTAATCCTGTGGTCAGGGTGAAGCGCCCCTAGTGGACAATGAGAGGCAGTGGACTGCATTTGGCGCAATGTAACTTTCCTGTAAAGACACAATTACTTATAACTATACTATGCCTGTAATTCTAATTAGCTCAGGCTGTAATTCTGACCTCTCTAATGCTGCGGTTCAGTAATATAACATCACATAAGCAACAAAATTGTCCAACAGAATTACCAATTAGACAAAGTGAATGTATTTTCATGGTATGTAGAAAATCCCTTTAAGCTGCACCGTACAAAAACAAAACCCACACTCAATTGAAACAGGGTCTGAATCTTTCGTGCCCTACGTTTGGGGGCAAAGGGACAACAAACTCAATATCAACTGAAAAAATGTCAAAAATTGTTTGCATTCATCGAAGTCACTAGGGCAATTAAAGAAAATCATCAAGTAGTGAGTGACAAATTTTGAGACCGTCTCACACCACCGCACCCATTGAAGAAATGAACTGAAGAGTTCAAAATAATGGAATGACATAAAGCATCCCATGGGAAGTCAAGAATCGCAACAAAAATTGCCCTACATGCAACAACCCAAACTATGGAACAGTACGGATGAACAGGTAACGGACAAAACACAGATTCGATATCAGATTAAGCAAAAGTGCACTGCGTCCGAACTCCCGTATAAGAGAAATTACACTGTAAAAAGACACAGAAATCAAAGCTTACTCAGGAGGGATACCATGATTAACAGACCCGCCGTGTGGGTGAAATACGGTAGGTGGTGTATCAATTGAAATCTACCCGGTTCCGTTCCTTTTAGCGACAATAAGGGAGCAATTAGGAAAATTAAATGGAATAAATAAAGTGAAAGAAAAATACAAAACTGATATGACCAGCCACATCCTTATTGGGATATTTGTCAAGCCACAAGGGGCATCTCTAATACCTTTACCGGGGTCGTCTGAGACATTTGTACCATTTTACCGAGGACCTTGGAAGGAGAGTGAGTGCATCTAACAGCCAAATGGCTCCGCAGCAAACAGAACACTCGTGCTAGTATTGCATAACCCAAAGAACCGGAAGTGTCAATCATTAAACAACCAACACGCTCCTGGGCGGCGCACGGCCACCATGGCTGGACCTTGTGAAGCTCCCGGCACAGTGGCCGTGGATTGAAAAGTGGTATACTGGCTTCTGTACGGTCATTAACCTAAGCCAGAAATCCATGGCTTGGACACCCAAACCAATGCCAGGGTGTAGGGGCAAGCCGACGCTGAAAATCCTCATAATACCAACTACACCCATAACCACCGTGAGTTTATAGGAACTATAAATTAGGTATTGATAAATGAACATTTCAGGACCACGGTCGGGATGTTTCTGACCCAGGACTGAAAAACCTGTAGCCAATTACTAATCGTTCTCGTGACCCTGGGTTTCTTATCATAAGTACTGGGACAAATATAAACGTGACTTAGTCGACATGATGCTATCACAGGGGGAGTATCCATCAAAACACCACCGCTGACGTGACAGCACAAGACCGCCAGGCATCCTCGAAGCGCCCGATCTCTCAAACAATGAAGATGGAGAATGCCACCTTAAGGAGCTGTAATGCCTTAATCCCCCAAGCCTCCGTGAACACACCGGATGTTGATGTGGATGCCATCTCTGTGGAATTCGCCGTAGATACACCACCACTGACGTGGGAAGGGGCATACCTCACATCCCCGGGCTGTTCAGTAGCAGACCAATTCCTCTGTGTCCTCGTAGGCTGCACCATAGATGTTCGTGCACACTCATCAGTCACCCTCGAGACGCTTGAGCCCTCAAAAGGAATTCAAAAGGCGACTTCTACCAGATGAGTGTGAACGCCGGCTTCTGTGTGTACGGGAGAAGTTCCGTGAAGAATGCCTCAAGCGCCTCCTGCACCAATCCGGCGAGCGACGCTGATCGTGCAGATCCGACCGATGCAAGGCTATGTGCCCACGCTGCGTTCTATCCCTACAGAAATTTCCGCAGCGATCTGAACAGCACACGTGCGCCCCAAACCGCCGCAGAAACAGTCCGTACTGAAAAGCCGATTTCATGCGCTCCGCACGCAGCCCCCCCCATAGACAGAGCAGGGGCTGCATGCAGAGCGCACCAAAGAAGCGACATATCACTTCTTAGAACGCAGCGCCCCGGCAGTAGCCGAAGCGCTGCGCTCCAATACGCCATGTGGGCATGAATTATGCACAATCTTCATAGCTTGTGCTGGGGACGCAGGACGCATGCAGCCACGCTGCGGTGCAGAACGCAGCGTAACTGCATGAAAACACGCCACGTGGGCACATAGCCCAACGCAGAGGGGAAGCGGGACCGATAACTGGTAGGACATAAGCAGGACCCCTGTGGTCTGCAAGGATTTAGACATTGTGAAAGTAGCTGTGGATGTGAAGAAGGGGACAGCTTGGGCATCAAGGGTTAATTGAGAACGTGGCAGACCATCACAGGTATGCAGCACAGGAGGGGATTTAGGGGTGGGGGGGGGCTGTTCACTATTTGGAGGCTCTGAGCCAGGGATACAGGCTGGTGAGCAGACACACTGCCCAAAACCTGCAGAAGAGGAAGTGGTGTCATTGTCCATGGCAGTATATGAGGGGTTAAAGTAATACTGCTGTGATGCTAATGCACTAGACGTGCTGGGAGCTGCAGGGAAGATGAAGGGGGCGTGGAGCAAACTGTGCTGTGTGAAAACAACAGGGAGGGGGGCTGAGGGAGCAACAGTTGTGAGGTGTTTATTAAAGCCTGCCTGCCGTGCTAAAGGCAGGGGCAGGAAAAAACAGGGATGCACGTGGGGCAGGGGGCCCGAGGGAAGCACCTAGGAGAAGAAACACTTCCCCGGCAGGTGCTGCAGCTGTCCTCAACATAGCCCCTAGCTGTAACTGAGGAGAGCTGAGCTCTGCAAATAAATGAGCCAGTCATCCCTAACCTTCATGCCACGCATGGGCCTGCAGCGTCTCAAGGATGTGAAGGTCCATCGGGTTTCTCCTGCTTCCACCAGGCAGAGCTGCTCCGGATCCTGGGATACCAGGGGAAGAGGCCGGACACCGGCCCAGACCCCAATATATAGGTAGAAATTACACCCTATAGGTGGGATTGGGAATTCGGGAGGGGCCAGGACGGAGTCCCCTCCCAAACACAGGAAGAGCAGGGCCTGGACGGGAGAGGGGGCTGGACAAAAACAGCATTGGGGTTAACCCCTTGCTGCACAGTCTGGGGCAGTTTCATTATGCACTACACTGCCCACCAAAGGGCCCAGGGCACGGAACCGGGCAACGGCCACCAAAGTGACATTCCCCAGATATACACTGTCCGGGACCGAGTACCCCATAAACCTGGGCGTCACATCAGCAATTGAAAATATCATTGTTTTTTTTAGTACCAGGGCACCAGTCAGTATCATTTTGTGAATGTCCATTTTGTCAATTGTTTCAACATTCTGTCCTGAATCATTGTATCACACTCCCTGTATTTCATTATATATATCCGATCAGTCACAAGCTCATGTCACCTTGGAAACATCTCCAGAATGTGTCCTTTATTTCGTATCCCAAAAACACTTAGATCCCGATGAATCAAAGTGCTAATACCAAAAAACAGGCGTAAACCACTTACAAAAGTCTCAAACGTTTTGGACAATGCAAAATGTGGGAGTTTTGTCATTTTCATGCCATTTTGGGCAACTGTGCCAAAATGGGTGGATCCGAAGAGTACCCAGACTAGAATGTGGCGTGGAGACGTTGGGACATAAAATTCTTCTGAATTGGCTCCAATTCTTATGCCAGAAATGTTACTCCAGTCCGTGGAGTACCTCGCTGATCAGATGTGCTAAATTCATTTAGGGATGTGCACTTCTTAATGAAATCAGTGCGCTCCTGACTGACTGACAGTTTAGAAAAGTATCATGGTTGCACCACTGGCCCAAACTGTGCTCCCATACCTCTATATGAGCCCCTTTATCTCTGCTGCATCGGAGGATCACAGTCATACTGAAGCTGGTTGGATCCTATGATCTGGCTAACTTCTGAGCAGCGCTTGCAAAGAGTCAGACAGCCATGGATCCCCCCTTGGGGAGGAGAGGCGACATGACCAAAGGGGGAGTTAGGGAGTGATGGGGTTAATAGGGACAGTTTGGTAGGCAGGCCTAATATGGCATTAAGGGGTGGTTTTAGCTTGGGAGGAAGAGGAGGAGTAGGGAAAGGGTTAGTCTGGGAGAGGAGGGGGTTACCTCCTCTTCTTCTTCCGGACGCCAAGAGATCAGCAGCACGAGTCACCATGGCTGATCTCCAGGAACTTCAGCGCCTGATTGCAGCAGCCATTGCAGCGCACGGGCCCCTGGCAGTGCAGACCCACATCAGGGCTGCCGGGGTTAACCCGTCGGCGCTTGCCCACCCTCCGCAGCGGGCCGAGCAGCAGCGCAGTCCGGCTGCTGCTCCCAGCAGCAGCGGGAGGAATCTGCGTTCCAGCCGCGGTGGTCGGGAGGTGGGAGTGGCCAGCGTGGGGCCTACTTCCGGTCCCGGCCTCCGGGCTGGATTTCCAGTGACAGCAGCGGCTCCAGGTCGGAAGCGCGCTCGGCGAGGGATGGAGGCCAGCAGTTCCCCCTGCAGTCGGCGGGGGGACCGAGGGGCTGCAGGCGGCGGTAGGTCCAGCGCCAGGGGGAGGTCTGTGGTGCCTGACCCTGGCGCGGCAGTGAGCAGGGGTGACGGCGTGAGCCATGCGGCGACCGCCCGGTCACTCAGTACCGCTGTGCAGCCCCCGGATGTGGCGGTGTCCCGTGGGAGCGGGAGGACCCAGCGGCAGGAGGCCTGCAGCGGCCCAGGAGGGCCAGAGGCGGCGACGGCTGGGATCCAGAGCCGGGCGTCCATCAGTCCGCGTCCAGAGTCCCCTGGCAGTCGGCGAGGGGGTGGGCGCGGGCGCAAGAGGTCGAGGCCTGGGGTGCCGGCGCGGGGGACAGGACGGTCTCCTGGGCTGTCGCCCCAGGGCAAGAGACGGAGCGGGGACGGCACTGCCCACTCGGCAGCCCAGTTTGGCGGCCGTGGTGGGGGGGTGCCGCGGCGGCGCCCCCCGGATGTCGGATGGAAGAAGATGTCAGTGGCGAGGATGAGGAGGTCGTGCTGTCGGAAGAGTCGGATGGTCGGCAGACGGAGGACAGCGAGGCAGCGGTATCGGGGGACGCTGAGCCGCGGTTGGGTGAGACGGCAGCGGGGGCGGCAGGGGCTGCGCTGGCGGGGAGTGTCGGGGGCGGGAGGGCGGCTGTGGACACGGCAGCGCCCGGCGGAGTAGCAGTGTGGAGCCAGTTGTTGGGGCTGTTGCAGGGGTTGGCGGCGGTTGCCGGGGCTGGGGGGGGGGGCGGCGCAGGCGCCGGCGGCGGCGTGGGTGGGGACGACAGGTCGGGGGGCGGCGGCGGTGGGAGGGGGGGACGGAGCGGGCGCGGCGGAAGGGGGGGGCGCAGGGGGGAGTGCGGCGGAGGGGGCAAAGGAAAAAGAAAAGGAGAAGGAGGATGAGGTGGTGCGCCTAGATGATAGGGCTAAAAGCGAAGTTTATGTTTGTTTTGAGGGCCCGCTGGGGGCTCATTTAAAGAAGGAGGTGCGGGAAAAAAAATTTGGAAAGGGGAATATGTGGAGATTTTTTCTCTGCTTCCCCTGGAGAAATTTAATTTGGATAGGGTTAAGCCGAGCGACTCCAAAAAGGAGAAGGACGAGGAGGAAAAGCGCCGTTATAGGCTTATTCCTCGGACTTTTGCAAACTGGTTGCAAGCGTTTGCGATTTTGGCGAGCGTGGTCGGGGAAAAGGAGTCGGAGCATTGTTCGGCCTTGTTTGGTTACATGGATGCGATAGGGGAGGCTTATCGGGTTTATGGCGGGCTGGCGTGGCTGCGTTACGACGAGCAATTCCGGCAGCGGAAGGCGTTGCGGCCGGATATGCGATGGGACCATAAGGATATTTCCTTATGGATGCGACTGATGTCGGCACCGACTCAGCCCTTTCGGGGGGGTGCCGGGGGACCAAAGGCCGGGTCCCCGGCAAGTCAGAAAAAAGATTTCTGTTGGCAATATAATGAGGGGCAGTGCAGGTTTGGAGCGGCATGCCGCTTTAAGCATGAATGCTCAGGTTGTGGGGGAGGACATAGCCTGTCCAAGTGCTTTAAAAAGGGGAAAGGAAAAGCGGGTGATGGGGTTGGAAAAAGGGATGATGCCGGTGAAGGTAGAAGCGATGGCCCCCTTTTTAAATAGGTATCCGGACGGCGAGGCAGCGGCGTTGTTATGGTTTGGTTTTTCTGACGGTTTCCATATGCTGTCGGCTGTTAGTCCATCGCCCCCGCCGTACCGTAATTTACGTTCTGCTCGGGATCATGCGGATGTGGTGGATGAGAAGCTGAGAAAGGAGGTGGTTTTGGGCAGAATGGGCGGTCCTTATGACGCCCCGCCGTGTTCGAAGTTGGTGGTTTCGCCGTTGGGGGTTGTGCCGAAGAAAGAGCTGAACAAATTTCGGCTTATCCATCATTTGTCTTACCCAGAGGGGTTATCGGTGAATGATGGCATTGCACCGGCGTTAGCGGCGGTATATTATGTGTCGTTCGACAAGGCGTTGGACCTGGTCAGGGCTGCGGGTCGGGGGGCGTTGATGGCAAAGGCTGATGTGGAAGCGGCGTTTCGGTTGTTACCGGTTCATCCAGATAGTCAGCATTTGTTAGGTTGCTGGTGGGATGGCAGTTATTATGTTGATCGCTGTTTGCCAATGGGTTGTTCAATTTCGTGTTCGTATTTTGAGGCGTTTAGTTCGTTTGTAGAGTGGGTGGTTCGGGATGTGTCTGGGCTTACGTCCATTATTCACTATTTGGACGATTTTCTTTGTGTTGGGCCGGCGGGTTCAATGGTTTGTGTGGGGTTGTTATTTGCGTTGCAGAAAGTCGCAGACAGCTTCGGAATTCCCTTGGCTCCCGATAAGACGGAAGGCCCGGCGCCTGTGATGCGTTTTTTTGGGGATTGAGATTGATTCTATTGCCATGGAATGTAGGTTGCCGGAGGAGAAGGTTCGTGATTTGAGGGCAGCGGTGGCAGAGGTGAAGGCGGCAAAGAAGGTGCGGCTGAAGGTGGTGCAGTCCTTGCTTGGGAAATTGAATTTCGCTTGCAGGATTATGCCGATGGGGAGAGTTTTTGCGAGACGTTTGGCAACGGCGACGGCAGGTGTGCGGTCGCTTACACATTTCGTGCGCATCACGAAGGCGATCAAGGACGATCTTTTGGTATGGGATCAATTTTTGCAGTGTTTCAATGGCCGGGCCCTGGTGATGGAGAAGGTGGCGTCTAACGGGGCGTTACAGCTGTTCACCGATGCGGCTGGGTCGGCAGGGTTTGGGGCCGTGTTTCGAGGTCACTGGTGTGTGGGTCGGTGGCCACAGGCGTGGCGGGAGAGCGGTTTGGTCAGGAATTTGGCTCTGTTGGAGCTATTTCCTATCGTGGTAGCAGTGGAGCTGTGGGGGTCGCGTTTTGCCGGGAGGAAGGTTTGCTTCCATTGTGATAACCAGGCGGTGGTGTTTGCTATTAACAACTTGTCGGCTAAGTCGGAGCCAGTGGTGGTGTTTTTGCGGCACTTAGTGTTGAGATGTCTGCAGCTGAATGTACAGGTGGTGGCAAAGCACGTTCCGGGAGTTGACAATGGGGTGGCTGACGCTTTGTCTCGTTTTCAGTTCAGCGGGTTTCGGGCGCTACTGCCTTGGGCGGACGAAGTCGGAGTGGAGTGTCCCGTGGATTTATGGAATCTGGTGAGGCGGTGATCTCAGAAATGATTCGGAATTCGGTGACTGAGGTGACTTGGTGCCGATATGCTAAGGTGTGGGCTGAATGGGAGGAGTTGCTGGGTCGGATGTTTGATGGGGTAAGCGTGGATTACTTGGTGGCATTACTGGCGTTGGTGAGTGTGGATTTCTCGGCCGGGCGATCGGCGTCGGCCGTGGCGTATCGGGTGGCGGCGGTGACGTTTTGGTTAAAAATGAGAGGGGAACAAGATGTTTCGCAGGATTTTCGGGTTCGACGGGCCTTGCGGGGGTTCCGCCGCGGTGTGCGGGAGAGGGACAAGAGGCGTCCCGTATCGTTTGGTTTGTTGAGGCGGTTGGTGGGGGGCCTGAGCGGCATTTGTGAGTCGGTTTACGAGACTGTTTTGTTTACAACAGCTTTCGGTCTTGCTTTTTATGGGGCTTTCCGGATCGGTGAGTTGGTAAGCCCGTCCAGGGTGACAGGCGGCGGGTTGCTGCTTGAGGATGTGCGAGTGGGCGGTGATCAGGTGGAGTGCCGGATTAGTCGGTCGAAAACGGATTAGCTGGGCCGGGGTAGGTTGGTGGTGTTATACGCGGTCCCGGGGGAGGAGTTGTGCCCAGTACGTTTGGTGGAGCAATTCATGGCCGTGAGGGGGGGTTTACTGGGCCCATTTTTGCGGCACGTGGATGGGTCCTTTTTATCAAGGTTCCAGTTTGTAGCGGTTCTGCGGCGAAGTTTGCGGAATGTGGGGGAGCGCCCGGAGGATTTCGGGTCGCATTCCTTTCGGATAGGGGCAGCTACGGAGGCCGCTCGTTGGGGGCTTGGAGATGAGGTGGTAAAGCGTATTGGTAGATGGGAATCTTCTTGTTTTCGGCGGTACGTGAGGCCGCAGCTGTTGTAGCATTATGGTAACTTTGGTCTAGGTTCAGGTGGTCTGGCGGTTTGGAAGTGGTTTATATATGTAAAAAAAAAAAAATGAGGGGGTAATGTACAAGTGTTAGAGGACGGAGGTAGAATGGGTTTTTCTGAGAGGCGTTGATGGTGGTGATGTTATTGGTTTTTAATTTCTGTTTTCGTTGTCTTTCTTTGTTGTAGGGATGTGCCTAATCTGGATTCTGGGGCATTCCTTCGTGTTCTGGGGTGCTCGGCGGGCGGCGGATCGCCCGAATGGTCGGCAGCTAGGGCTGGATCATGGGCAGGCGACTGTTCGGTGGATCGGTGTTCGGGGCATGGAGTGGGGCAGGGTGGTCCCAGAATTTGGTCGTTATTGTAAGGTTGACCGGCCTCCGGATGTGCTGGTATTACACGTGGAAGGTAATGATCTGGGAGTCCGGGCGTCACGGGATCTGATCCGGGATATAAAGATTGACTTACTGCGGTTGTGGAAGCAGTACCCGGGTTTGATTGTCGTGTGGTCAGACATAGTGACCAGGTTGTCGTGGAGGGGGGCTCGGTCGGTGGAAAAGGTCAATAAGGCCAGGGCCCAGGTGAATCGGGTGGTTGCCAGGTTTGTGATCAGGAACGGTGGGATTGTGGTGAGGCACAGGGAGTTGGAGCCGGCAGATTGGCGGTTTCGGAGGAGTGACGGAGTGCACCTCAACGACACTGGAGTGGATTTATGGGCATTGGGCCTGCAGGATGGTGTTGAGCGAGCTTTTGGGGTGTGGCGGGTCCAGGCCACGTAAGGTGTCACGTGGTCTGTCCTGTGGCGGGGGGGTAGGTCTGGTCCAGAGGTTGGAAGTGACTGGTAACTGGACCGGGAGTCATTGTCTCGGTATGGTGGCTCTCGGTTCCGGGATGTGGCAGGCACGGGGTTCTGCCAAAGTGTGGGGGTGTCAATACGTGGGTGATTGGCACCTCGTCTCTGGGTCGGTGTGTTGCGGCCAGGGGCAAGGGGAGTAGTAGTTATGGACTGGGCCTGCCCCCAGGAGGGCCATGTAATTGGCATTGTCTATTGTTATCTGTGTGTTGTTTTGGGTCGCCCGTTGGACGGCGTCCCTAAGGTGCTTAGTTTGTGAACAATAGGCAATAAAAGGCTGCTATGGCCATTTTGAACCAAGTCGCATGCAGTCCGTGTGTTTATTTATAGTATAAGGGGTTTGATAACACAGACATCACGACCGGAGGATACTCCCTCAGCTGGTCAAGACAGCCATGGATCCCCCCTTGGGGAGGAGGGGCGACATGACCAAAGGGGGAGTTAGGGAGTGATGGGGTTAATAGGGACAGTTTGGTAGGCAGGCCTAATATGGCATTAAGGGGTGGTTTTAGCTTGGGAGGAAGAGGAGGAGTAGGGAAAGGGTTAGTCTGGGAGAGGAGGGGGTTACCTCCTCTTCTTCTTCCGGATGCCAAGAGATCCCCGCCCACCCTCCATTTTTGTGTTGTCATCTGGGGGACGTGGTTTGGGATGTTGGGATGCTATTTGTCACAGCGGCGGGGGGGTAGGTCTGGTCCAGAGGTTGGAAGTGACTGGTAACTGGACCGGGAGTCATTGTCTCGGTATGGTGGCTCTCGGTTCCGGGATGTGGCAGGCACGGGGTTCTGCCAAAGTGTGGGGGTGTCAATCCGTGGGTGATTGGCACCTCGTCTCTGGGTCGGTGTGTTGCGGCCAGGGGCAAGGGGAGTAGTAGTTATGGACTGGGCCTGCCCCCGGGAGGGTCATGTAATTGGCATTGTCTATTGTTATCTGTGTGTTGTTTTGGGTCGCTCGTTGGACGGCGTCCCTAAGGTGCTTAGTTTGTGAACAATAGGCAATAAAAGGCTGCTGTGGCCATTTTGAACCAAGTCGCATGCAGTCCGTGTGTTTATTTATAGTATAAGGGGTTTGATAACACAGACATCACGACCGGAGAATACTCCCTCATCTGGTCATGTAACTGCAGAGCATCTCGCCTTGGAAAATTGCCATTGACATGAAATTCAAAAGACAGAGAAAACTTTCTCTACAGGTAATACACTATGCTTTTATTTAGAAATAAACATATTTGAAACTACATATATTCAATATAATACAATCTCATACATCTATGAACGTACAAGTGCAGAAAAAAAAGAGAATAAAATACTCTTCTTTACTATGATTATTATTATTATTCTTTATTAATCTCAACATCTTTTTGATTGGCTATGTTGCGGGCGGAGGAGGGGACGCCGCGCTCTCCCACTGCTCGGGTCCGGCTGCCGCTGTGGCTGCTGCGGCCTGCTGCTGCCGCTGCTCGGTGGCTCGAGCGATGGGCCAGATCCCGGGGACTTGAGCGGCGCTCCTCGCCCGTGAGTGAAAGGGGATTGGGTTTTGGGATAGTTTATTGTCCGTGACGCCACCCACGGTTGTGGTGATTGAATGTACACCACCGCTGCTCTGGCTGGGGATCCCGGGAGTGATGGTGTGGAGCAGCCAGTTGTTGTGTTGCCCCTCCGTGGGTAGGGGTTGGTGATCCCGGGGCCCAGTGATGGGGTTGGGATGGTGGACAGGCGGGTATGGGGCCTGTGGAGGTGCAGGGGCGCAGGGGCAGCGCTGTGCCGCACGGCACGGTGGTACTCACTCAGCCCAATGAAGCACACAGAGTCTTTGCTGAAACAAACGGCTGGATGGACGGGTCCCACAGGCGGCTGCGGTGTTTTTCCCCTGACCCCAGGTTGTTAGTGTAAGTCCTTTCCTTCGCCTCCGTGCACACTCTTCCTGCTCTCCGGTTTCCAGCTGGCTCCCCGATTCAGTACCGGGGGGCCACCGCCCAGCCCCGGCTACCTGCGGTTCCACCAACTGGCTCCCCGGCTCCCTGCAGACGGCCACTACCGTCTGCCTGACTTTCTGCACAGGGGCCCTAGGCTCCAACCTAGGCCCCAGTCTGCGTCTACCTCTCTGCAGACTTCCTCTCTCCTTCACTCCTGAACTTCTCTCTGGGCTTGTTTCCTGCCTCAGGCCAGCTCACTCCAGGGTGGGCGTCTCCATCTCCTGACTCCGCCCACCTGGTGGTGTGTCAGTCTGAGCCCGAGGCAGAAAGCAGGTCACTTTGGGGATGTCTGCTGTGAACTGCTGGGGGTGGGTGTGTGTGTGTGTTGTTACCTGTGTCCCCTGGCTTGTCCAGGGTGACACATTCCCCCTTAGCAAAATGCAGACCGTCCTCGGGCTGCCCGTCCATCACCGGTTTTATATTTTTCTTTTAAACTGCAGAAGATAAGGAAAAAAAAAACAATACAAGGATACTAACATCATCCCACAACGGGAGGCATATCAAACATTAAACACTTTTAATAACGGCAACGGATCCTTCAGTCACCCACCCAAATAACCTAGCCTTGGTGCTGCCCCTAGGAAGTGGGCAGCACCCCTTGACCCCAGTCCAGGAACGGCTCCAGATTGGTCAACGGGACCGGTACTTCGCTGCCGTTGCGGCCGGGCGGACTGCCGGGGCCGGTGGCGCGGTGACAAAGGTGAGGCCTGGGGACCCCAGGTCTGGGTCCTCCCCCCACAGACACTGCGGGCTCCGCTACCGGTAACAGGGGTAACGGGTCGGTGCATCACTGCGGCGGCCTCTTCCAGGAACCAAATGCTGGCAGAGTCCTGGCGTCCCTGCTTCCACAGCCGCGGTTCACATGCGGCCGGACGCCATCGCGTCCCCCTTAGCTTCTTTCCGGCCCCTCCTCTATTGGGGCGGGGTTTTGGCCTTCGCGCCTCTGCTACTCGAGAAGACGCTTGAGCGGGAACTTTTCGCGCCAAAGATGGCGACTTCTGAAATTTTTCAGCCGGATACCTCCGGCGGTCACAAGGCGCACCTCTACCCAACGGCAGAGCGGTAAGATCCTGTTCGTGACGCCAAGTTGTTGCGGGCAGAGGAGGGGACGCCGCGCTCTCCCACTACTCGGGTCCGGCTGCCGCTGCGGCTGCTGCGGCCTGCTGCTGCCGCTGCTCGGTGACTCGAGCGATGGGCCGGATCCCGGGGACTTGAGCGGCGCTCCTCGCCCGTGAGTGAAAGGGGATTGGGTTTTGGGATAGTTTATTGTCCGTGACGCCACCCACGGTTGTGGTGATTGAATGTACACCCCCGCTGCTCTGGCTGGGGATCCCGGGAGTGATGGTGTGGAGCAGCCAGTTGTTGTGTTGCCCCTCCGTGGGTAGGGGTTGGTGATCCCGGGGCCCAGTGATGGGGTTGGGATGGTGGACAGGCGGGTATGGGGCCTGTGGAGGTGCAGGGGCAGCGCTGTGCCGCACGGCACGGTGGTACTCACTCAGCCCAATGAAGCACACAGAGTCTTTGCTGAAACAAACGGCTGGATGGATGGGTCCCACAGGCGGCTGCGGTGTTTTTCCCCTGACCCCAGGTTGTTAGTGTAAGTCCTTTCCTTCGCCTCCGTGCACACTCATCCTGCTCTCCGGTTTCCAGCTGGCTCCCCGATTCAGTACCGGGGGGCCACCGCCCAGCCACGGCTACCTGCGGTTCCACCAACTGGCTCCCCGGCTCCCTGCAGACGGCCACTACCGTCTGCCTTACTTTCTGCACAGGGGCCCTAGGCTCCAACCTAGGCCCCAGTCTGCGTCTGCCTCTCTGCAGACTTCCTCTCTCCTTCACTCCTGAACTTTTCTCTGGGCTTGTTTCCTGCCTCAGGCCAGCTCACTCCAGGGTGGGCGTCTCCATCTCCTGACTCCGCCCACCTGGTGTGTCAGTCTGAGCCCGAGGCAGAAAGCAGGTCACTTTGGGGATGTCTGCTGTGAACTGCTGGGGGTTGGGGTGTGTGTGTTGTTACCTGTGTCCCCTGGCTTGTCCAGGGCGACACAGCTACATATAGAAATAGAATAATTACAACGCTGAGAGTAATTTATCATCTATATACAGTACAATAGGACCACATAAGACTAATGCAAAAGAAGACCAATCACATGGGAACAGACAAATGTGGGGCTCCTACAATTGTAGCCACATTTATACAATTCACTCTTATTCATAAAACAAAGATCCCTTTTCCTTGTTCTCTAAATATTATTCATTGATTTATATAGTTCTTTTCTTACCAATCCAAATGATACAATAAATGCAAATATAAATATTTTTCATCATTGATCGGCCATAAGGAAGCAGTTAGATTTTTCTTACTTATGGTTCACCACATCGGTCTATGTAAGGATTCCACCCAGAAGTCCTCCTCGTATAATACAGGTGGTTGTATCCTGGATCTTTCCACAATCCATACCCTTCATGTTACTATATAGATCAAGCACAAGGTATTAATTCATTATGCAGTGTCTTCAGTACAACCTGGGCTCCCTCTAAGTCTTGGTCTGCTGGGACCTGATGTTCAAATGCTTCTCTGTGTATGAATATTATATATGTGACGCCCCAGGGCTGTGGGGTACTCGGTCCCGGGCGCGTGGTGCGCAGGGTGGATCAGTCGTGGTCACAGCCGATGCCTGATTCCGTGACCCTGGGGGTCGGTCCGGTAAAAAAAGGGGTGAAAAATGAAAAGGAATAAAAGAAAATAAAATGGAATAGTTTTTGACTACGTCACTTGTGGTGTGCGGTCAGGTTATTGAGGCCGCCGCTGCAGGGTCCTGCTGGGGGCTGGTGGAGTAATGCAGCTTAGGTGTTTTGGGCCCTCCACAAGCAGGGCTAGGCCTCAGCAGTGTATGATGGGGATTATAGTAGGGGACAGTCAGTGTATGTGTATGGAGGCGAGAAGGAAACAGTCCACACTGGTATTGCAGTTTCAAACTGCCTTTTTACTTTGGCTTGGTACCTGGACCCTCTGGTGTCGATTTCAGGTGTTCCCGCTCCCCTTGTTCTCCGTGCCAGCTGTGACCTGGGGAAGCTGTCCTCCGTGCATACTGGTTTGTATTGGGCTCCCGTGGCTTAGAGCTTCTGGGGGCTCCCCTCCGTTTCAATCTTGGTCCTATCCTATTGCAGGCAGCCTGGACTGTTTAATCGGTGGACTTCGGTCCCTTGTCACAGGTCCCCTCTTTGCTGCTGATGCTTCAGACTTTTTGGTTGGTGAGGGACCCTGGAGATCCCCTCACCTGGCAGATTTAACAGTTGACCATAAATTGTCCTGCTGTCCTAGGGTCTGCACCCCGCCTCGTGCTGAGTCATGTGAGCCTTGGTTCCAGACTTCCACAGGCGCCCCACTGTTCTTGGAGTATTCCACTTCCACAGGTAACCCACGGTTCCTGGACTCCCAGGTCCTTACTCCACAGTCCTTGTCTCCTTGTCATGTCCCCCCCGGAGTCAGTCTCTGCGACTTCTGCTCTGATCACCAGGCGTCGCCGTGTTCCCACCGTGGATGGTGATGGGAGAGGAATCGGTGCCAGTGGCTCTGCTGGGTGCAGGCTCCTCTCATCCACTAGGCTGGGTTTCCCTGGGACCTGCAGTACCACTGGCTGACTGTAGGTGGCGTGTGTCTTCCAGCTTAAGTTTACCATCATTCAGCTGCAGCCAATGGGAAGACACCACACCCTTCTTATTCCCCCTCCTGTCATATGGCCACTGCCAGAGATAGTTCTGTACTCCTGGTTCATGTGCTGTTTGTATTTTGATTCCTGTGCGCTGACCTTTGCTTGTTTTTTCCTTTTGACTACCCTCCTGCCTGTTGTTTTTGTACCTTGCTGCCAGTTCCGGAATTGACCTCTGCTTTGTCTCCTCACTATGCCCTTAACTGCCGATTCCGTTCCTGTTTAGCATTTCCTGGGTTTTGACCCTGCCTGACCACCACGGACTACAGCCTAACACAGGTGGTGATCTCTGGGGCTCTGTGTAATTCCAAATCCCTATATAGGGGTTAAAGGGTTGCAGAGTTCTCGGGGTCCTGCTTTGTGAGCGTCTTGTCTCTTGCCTACCTTTACAGCCAGTCTGTGTTTGTGGCTCTAGGCAGGCTTACACTACTTTACAGTGTCCCGTTCTTACTTTAGGTCATTACACTTGTCCTTCTTTACTTCACCCTCTCACTCCTCTCTCCTCTCAACTCTCAACTCCACTGACTCTTCCCGCCAACTTCCCAACTGACCACTGGCCCCACCCCCTGCTGGGTCTCTCCCTACAGATTGGGTGGCAATTAGCCAATAAGCGGCTATCCTTTTTACCTGTTGCTAGGCTGTGTTCACTGGCACGGATATTCCGGGGTTTGGATTTCCATGTTCACATTTTGTGGCACCTGATACCTCAGGGGTGCTACATATAGAGATGAGCAATCTTTTGAAACTTGATTCACCGACTTCACAAAATTTTCTCCCCAAAATTAGATTCTTGAACAACAAATTTGCCATGAATCTGAATATTGGAAATCAACTAACTACCTGGAACCCAGCTCTAATAATCTCAGTCTTTCTTGGAAATTTGGATAATTTACAATTATTCCATCTCCCACATCTACAAAATAAACTTATAAACTTTTAAAGACGGGCATGTCGATTTTTTTTTCTTGTTTTGGGGACCATTTTTGGCTAAAGTTGCAGCACTGAGTAAACTATTGAGGGAGAGGTGAGCAAAGGGATGTAATGTGAATCACACTTCTGTTTAATTTCATACAAGTAAAATATATCTTTGTACCGTGTTAGCCAGTAGAGATAAAAAAAAATGTTTAAAAGAACTGAGAGTCCTCAGTGGTTGATACCTTTTAATGGCTAACTGAAAAGATGGAAATAATTGCAAGCTTTCGAGACTACTCAGGTCTCTTCATCAGGCATGGTATAACACAAGATTCAGAAGTGTCTTTAGTTCCATAAGATTTTATAAGTGTTATACCATGCCTGATGAAGAGACCTGAGTAGTCTCGAAAGCTTGCAATTATTTCCATCTTTTCAGTTAGCCATTAAAAGGTATCAACCACTGAGGACTCTCAGTTCTTTTAAACAATTTTGTTTAATTTCATGAAATTCTCAATTCCCGGGAAATTCAAATTTTTTCAAATCCATTCCTGTGGATCAACAAAAAAATGCTCGCTCCCATTCACATATTGCAGAAGATTGTATCAGACACAGAATTTATATAGCTCTACATTTAGCATCGGTATCACAAGTATGTACGTCATGAGCAGGGTCGGACCGGGGTCCAGGGGCCTACCAGGGAAACTGACTCTAGGGGCCCGCACTATAACTACCATAAATGTTTTTATTACTTGATCATTCTCGGCTTCTCTCACTATAACATGCGCCTTTTAGCAAACTATACAGTGCGCAGAAGAGACCTGTATTGTGCCCTGCATATATCACAGGATTTCTTGTTCAGCCTCATATTTCTTACAGTTAATAATGGAATCTATTATTTACAGTCAGTCGCAGTTTTTCTTACACACGGACATTCCTTGTCCTCGGTAACCCACCGAGTCCATCAGCCAAACAATAATCAAAGTGAAGCTAAATCTTATCCAGCATCTTCAAATAGAAAAGTTTACTATAATGAATCCCCCTATGCCGCCATCTATCCACTCATATAGGGTCTGTAGCAACTGACTTGGGAAATCCCCTATAAGAGTCAGTATGTGGAGGTGTGAAGCATTACCACTCCAATACACTTTTCCATTTCAAGACTTGTGAATATTTGTCTTCTCTTTCCACCTTCACACATTTAGATAATTATCACATACTGATGGTCGGCCACCAGTGTCTGTACTGGATGTGAACAGTCATTCTGTGGGGACAGAGGCCCTGTAAAAGCCTCACTATTGTTTCCACATTAGATTTACATGTTGGATAAACCCTTTACTAGTCCTCTTTATTCTGACAATACTGCTCTATAGGCAAATCAGGATTTTTTTCTTTTCCATATATTAATATTGAGGCCCCTCCTGTAATATCATCACATATAGAGGCCCCCCTGAAGAGTATTTATATATAGCCTAAGATAATAACACTAGCATTGGTGGTACAGGATAATGACACTGACACTCTGTGTACAGGATAATGACACTGACACTGGGGGTACAGGATAGTGAAACTGGTGGTACAGGATAATGACACTGACACTCGGGGTACAGGATAATGACACAGGTGGTACAGGATAATGACACTGACACTCGGGGTACGGGATAATGACACTGGGGGTACAGGATAATGACACTGGTGGTACAGGATAATGACACTGACACTTGGGGTACGGGATAATGACACTGGGGGTACAGGATAATGACACTGGTGGTACAGGATAATCACACTGACACTCGGGGTACAGAATAATGACACTGACACTGGGGGTACAGGATAGTGAAACGGGTGGTACAGGATAATGACACTGACACTCGGGGTACGGGATAATGACACTGGGAGTACAGGATAATGACACTGGTGGTACAGGATAATGACACTGACACTGGGGGTACAGGATAGTGAAACGGGTGGTACAGGATAATGACACTGACACTCGGGGTACGGGATAATGACACTGGGGGTACAGGATAATGACACTGGTGGTACAGGATAATGACACTGACACTGGGGTACATGTTGTGTCCCATGAATGGGAACAACCTGTTGTATATAATTCTTGCATTGCATATTTTTCCTCCTATCAGGAAATTCCTTATTGTTACTGGGTAGATTAGACTGTATGAAGTTTGTCCCTATGTACCTCCCTTAGTTAGGTTCTGTATAGAAAGCTCCTCCCTTCTCCTTCAGTTTAATCTAGAGGAACCATTACTGAAGAGACATGTCTGCAACCCTGTACAGATTATTCCTTTTCACCTGCCTTTACTTTGTACTTAATACAAGATTCTAGAAGAAAACTACAGCGTTTCTCCTTGTCTTTCTACAAGTCATCATTTGGGCTGAGTTAACACTATCTGTGGAAGCCGGTAGAGTGAGTAAAATCATACAGTTATCTAAGGGACTGATAATTAGAGCGGTTGGATTCATTGCTACCAGGAAGAGACAGAATAGTGAAAAGGATTAGCTGTGACCGGGATTAGTATACATATATCAGTGAATAACCTGTTTCCAGGAGTGCTATACTGCATACAATCCAGAGAAAGGATTACCCCAAGGGGCTGATAACAAGCCACAGCATAAAACTCTATAGCAGCTTCAGACAAAGTGCCCTGTAAAGTATTAACCTGTTATCAGAACTGTGCAGCTATAAACCAAGAATCCCCCATAAGCTAATTGTAAATTGCAGCCAGAGACTCTGCAAATACATCCTGCAAACACAGACTGCTGGCTGCAGAGATTGCAACATTGTATTGTTTCCCTGACAACCAGTGCAGAGCAGCATTCTCCCTTCCTGATGGAGTCAAAAAGAACAATTTCCCTACCTGCTTTAAAGCAACAAGAGGAAGACAGGGACTCACACTTACATTACAGTGAAAGATCTAAGCGGTTGACCAAACCAACATGGAAGGTTAAAGAGAACCTAGAAACAGCCAGAAGTGAACTGCACACCCAGACAGTATTATTGTGGCAAAGAGTGCAAAAACAAGTGACTGTTTTATCTGCGCCTGGTGCTCATGAGCTACCACCAGAGGGAGCCCTTGAACAACTGTACTCAGCATACCGATCTTACAAAGAGATTTGTAAAAAATATTCCTCTACCCTGCTGAGATCAAATACGTCTGAGTCTCAAAAAGAACTACAGGACTTTCAACAGCTTAATGCTGAACGAGACCAAACTGTGCGCGACATTGTGAGCGAGACTGAAGCAAAAATTGCGCAAATGTCAGAGCGGCATCTTACAAATCCAGGTCCATTAGGAGCTCAAGGCACTCACTCAAATCAGGCTCATCAAGGTACTCAACCCTTAGCAAGCAGCTCATAAAGGCGCGCGCTGAAGCAGAAACAACAAAAGTACACGCCATCTTCGCCCAGAGAGAAGCAGAGATGAAAGCAGAATCTGCACGCAAGGAAGCGGAGATGAAAGCAGAATCTGCACGCAAGGAAGCAGGGATGAAAGCAGAATCTGCACGCAAGGAAGCAGAAATTGAAGCCCTTCAGAAGGAATGTGAACATGTGGCGGCCATGGCAAGGCTAAATGTCTTTGAGCAAGCTCTGGGTGGAAGCCAAGAAGGCAGCGCCAGTTTGTGTGATCTCGACACAGAAGACTCACTTAAGCGTACAAGAGATTACGTGCTGAGCCAAGCCGACGAACTGCCAACTACCATCAACATTCCCGTCAGCGCTAACACTTCTCCAGAGCCTCAAGACACTGATCCACCTACAGCTTCCAGCCTTCCAGGTCAGTCCAATGCACCTCAGACTTTCAAGCCTGAACCTGCTTCATATTCCAATGCACAGCCACACCCTGCGCATCAGCAACCTCCGTATGCCCATGTCTTCATGCAACCTAACATGCCGGCAAGGCGCTACACTCCCAACAACTATGTAGTTCCAGCCCCGTATACAACAGAGATTGTACACACCAAACCGATCACTGGTCTAAACGCCTACGCCACTCCATACTTTCCCATGTTCCCGAACCAAGAAGCTACGAATCAGGCAACCAGCACCACGCAGCCAGCAAATGTGCCCCCAACGTCGGAAAGATCAGACATGTCCGACTTTGCGAGGTACATGATCCGCCAAGAACTCACCAACACCGGTCTCACAAAGTTCGACGACCAGCCCGAAAACTACAGAGGGTGGAAGTGTGCCTTCAAAACCGCAACGCGTGACCTCGGCATTACAGCTGCTGAAGAGCTGGACTTGCTAATCAGGTGGCTAGGGCCACGGTCTACTGAGAGAATCAAGAGACTCAGATCCGTCTACATCAGCGACCCAACAACTGGTCTCGCAACCGCATGGGACAGACTAGAGAAAGGCTTCGGCAGTCCTGAAGCAATTGAAGATGCATTGCTGAAACAACTATACGACCTTCCCAAAATATCTGGCAAGGATGCTTCAAAGTACCAGGAACTCAGCGACCTGCTGTCCGAGCTCCAGCTGGCCAAAACAGACACACACCTACCTGGCCTCAGCTACCTGGACACCGCTCGTGGGGTGAAACCCATAGTCGCCAAGTTACCTTACAACGTGCAGGAAAGGTGGACCACGGTAGGAACAAACTATAAAAAAGAGCACCAAGTCTCCTTCCCTCCATTCTCCTACTTCTGCGAGTTCATCAACGGCATTGCGGAACGTAAGGCAGACCCCAGCTTCACCTGTGGAGAACCCACCAGCTCCACTTCACCAGCTCCCAGATATGAGAGCCCTCATCAAAATGACAGAAAACGTAGGGGCCCAGTATCAGTCAAGAAGACCGACGTTCTACCACTTACACCAACGTCAGCACCAGACAAGGGCAATGAAGGCGGGAAGGCAGAAAATCCAAACCACCAGTGTCCTATTCACAAACTGCCACATCCTCTGAAGAAGTGCATTGGCTTCAGGAAGAAACCCCTTCAAGAACGAAAGGAACTCTTGAAAAGGTTTGGAGTATGTTTCAGGTGTTGTGTCTCTACAGAACACCTTGCCAAGGACTGTAAGTCTACAATTAAGTGCATGGAGTGTGACAGCACAGATCACATACAAGCGCTCCACCCATCTCAGTCTGATCCTGCACCTACACCTTCTCCTACCACAAGTCATGGTGGGGAGAGTACAGGCCAAGCTGCAAACCACCTCACAGTATCCTCCTCGTGCACCGCAGTCTGCGGAGAAGATCTCTGGGACAAGTCTTGTGCGAAAATATGCCTAGTAAGGGTATATCCCAAAGGTCACCCAGAAAGGGCCGTGAAGGTGTATAGCATCCTGGACGACCAGAGTAACTGGTCACTTGCCAGGTCTGAACTCTTCGACTTGTTCGGCTTAAAAGGAAATGCCTACCCTTATACACTAGGTACTTGCAGCGGCATCTCAGAAGCTTGCGGAAGAAGAGCCAGTGGTCTCGTGGTAACATCTCTTGAAAATACCGTAGAGATACCTCTACCGACACTCGTCGAGTGCAACCAGATACCGGCTAACCGGGAAGAGATTCCAACACCAGAGGCAGCTCTTCACCACCCTCACCTGAGAACTATCGCCAGCAAGATCCCACCTCTTGATCATAGTGCAAAAATCCTGATTCTGATTGGAAGGGACATCCTCCGGCTACACAAAGTACGCCAACACATCAACGGGCCACACGATGCGCCATTCGCTCAGCGCTACGACTTAGGCTGGGTGATCATAGGAAACGTCTGCGTAGGCAAAATGAAGAGTCCCAACGCGATCTCCTCCTACAAGACGCACATCCTCCCAAACGGTCGCGACACTCACTTTCAACCATGTCCGCATCACTACGGGGTGAAAGAGAGGCTAAGCGACACCAGGTGGCGACAGCAGCCTCCCGACTGCACGGACACATATCATCTCTGGGATGACGACTTCGGGTCAAGAGCGTTCGAGTCTACAAACGAAGACAACAAATTGGCTCCGATGAGAGAAGACAAAGAATTCATAAAGATTATGGATAAAGAGTTCTCTCAAAATGACTCTAACAGTTGGGTAGCCCCATTACCCTTTCGGTCTCCAAGGCCAAGGTTGCCAAACAACTCCCAGCAAGCAACCGCAAGGTCCTCCTCTCTAAAACACACCTTGAAAAGACAACCAGAGATGGAGAAACGCTTTGTCGAGATTGCGCAAAATATCCTCGACGGAGATCATGCCGAACAGTGGCACCACATTCCCACCAAACAAAACCCAGCTGACCGAGGAATGAGACTCACTGCAGAGGCCAAACTCGGCGACATGTGGCTGACACCTCCAAGTATCTTATACGAGGAGACCTGCGATAACTACGCCGGCAACATGTACGAGCTGGTGGAACCAGAATCCGACAAGGAAATTAGACCAGTCATCTCCGCTCGCTACACTTCAGTGACATCAAAACAGAAGTTGAGACCTCATCACTTCAAGCGCTTCACAAGTTGCTCATCTGCGGTATGAGCCGTAGCTTGTCTTATTCACATCGCTCACTGTTTCACCGACTACAAGTCTTCAACGTGCCACGGCTGGCACATGTGTGTGATTCGCCCAGTCACCAAACTCGTGCTACCTTTACCAAAAGAGGACGTTACATGAACTAACTTTGTCGTTGGACACTCCACGGCGGGGAGCGTACCTTTCCTTTCCCCTGCTGTACGGAGACACAACTGTCCGTGTCCAATTGAACCTTGAACTTTTCCTTTGGATTAAAACTTTACCGTTGGATTATTGGGTTGGAGGAAGAGTTGGCATGTTTGCGGCTTCCCCAATCTGAAGATGGGTTTGTTGAACTTGGATTCATTTTTTACATTTTTCTACTTTTACATTTTTATGCAAGGACAATGCGTCATCAACAAAGCATGGACTTGAATTCAGTGCATTACGGTTGCATTTTTTGTGTTTGTCTCATTTCTCGTTATAGGTTTCGTGACATCGAGGGACAGGATCGACTCCTTACGTCGTACAAGGACTTGTGAAATAATATGATTTCAGACGGGGAGTGTTGTGTCCCATGAATGGGAACAACCTGTTGTATATAATTCTTGCATTGCATATTTTTCCTCCTATCAGGAAATTCCTTATTGTCACTAGGTAGATTAGACTGTATGAAGTTTGTCCCTATGTACCTCCCTTAGTTGGCTTCTGTATAGAAAGCTCCTCCCTTCTCCTTCAGTTTAGTCTAGAGGAACCATTACTGAAGAGACATGTCTGCAACCCTGTACAGATTATTCCTTTTCACCTGCCTTTACTTTGTACTTAATACATGATTTCTAGAAGAAAACTACAGCGTTTCTCCTTGTCTTTCTACAAGTCATCGTTTGGGCTGAGTTAACACTATCTGTGGAAGCCAGTAGAGTGAGTAAAATCATACAGTTATCTAAGGGACTGATAATTAGAGCGGTTGGATTCATTGCTACCAGGAAGAGACAGAATAGTACAGAATAATGACACTGGGGGTACAGGATACTGACACTGGGGGTACAGGATAATGACACTGACACTCGGGGTACAGGATATTTACACTGATGGTACGTGATAATTCTACTGACACTGGGAGTACTGGATAATGACACTAACACTGGGGTACAGGATACTGACACTCCTCTACTATCATCACATATAGAGGCCCTCCTGAAGTGTAATTACATATAGCCTAAGATAACACCGACACTAGGGGTACAGGATAATAATACTGACACTGGGGGCTACAGGATACTGACACTGACACTGGGGGTACAGGATAATGATACTAACACTGGGGGTACAGGATAATGACACTGACACTGGGGTACAGAATAATGAAACTGACACTAGGGGTACAGGATAATGACACTTGATACTCAGTACAGGATACGACACTTGGGGTACAGTATAATTACTCTGGAGAAACGGTTATTTTTCTCAGTGCCCAGCTTTTCTATGTTCTGATAGCCAACTTGTCCTCACCACCCAGCCTTTCCATGATATCAGAGAATGGGAAAGCTGGGAGCTGGGGAGCTGAGGACAAGATGGATATCAGAACATAGAAAAGCAGGGTGATGAGGAAAAGAGCCTCTTTCTCTCAGCTCAGCAGCCAGCTTTCCCAATCCAATCCCATGCTCTAACTGCTGCTATGCATCTTTCCCTAATCCCTACTGATACATGGTTACTGTGTGGACTTCACTCACATTACATAGCCGGGACTGGGGCACACACCCTGCACCCCCCAAATCACACATTTCTCACACAGCCTGGCTGTACCCCAAATTACTCCTCTCTCAAACACACTGAAACCCTATAATCCACACACTCTGTATCCCTTAACACCCCTGTGTCACAGTCTGGACACCTCATATGGCACTCACCCTGCACACACTACTCACATGCCCCCCACCCTCATCCCTCATTACCGGGCACATCTCCTTTGGCAGCTCCTACCCGGCTCCTCCCACACGGTCACATGGACATGACATCATCGCAGGTCCTGGCTGCTAAACCACTAGATGCAATTCCTTCCTTTCAGAAGGATCTTCTGCTCTGCCCCTGCTGCACTCGTAGCTCATAAGCTCCGGGTGCCCCTCCAGGTCAGGGACGCCCCTTCTGGCCCCCGTGTAGCTACTGGCACTATCATAATCTGACTGCTGCATACAATATCATCACCTGTGGAGGCGGCCGATAGTCTAGCGAGCCGTGGCCGCAGGTCATGTTAATACACCTGGCGGGGGCCCCTGCAGGCTGCCGGAGACAGCTTAGTTTGAAGACAAGGTCGGGGCCTACCGGGGGTTTCCCCGATACCCCGGCAAGCAAGACCGACGCTGCTCATGAGGTTGTGATTGTCATGAATCCATACCGTATTTTCTTACATTTGATGTATTTTTGTGCTAAGAGTAAAAAAAAACAAAACAAATGTAGTTCCCCAAAACACAGACAAAAAACAAGGCTAATCACTCTTTAGTGCCACATGAAGGGCACTAAAGGGTGCAAGCTTACAATATGCAGGGGGTGAGACATTATATACGTGTTGTACAACTATCTATCTATCTATCTATCTATCTAGCTTTTGACTGTATGTAAAACTGTATGCAATGGCCACTATTTAGAATAGGAAATTGCAATTTTTAGCTGGAGCACTGATTTTCTACTATTTAGAAAATGAAATAGAAATGTTTAGCTCCACCACGGAATGACCTCGATTTAGATGAGGATATAGCAGGTTTGACCTGGAGCACACAATTCGCAATCACTAGATGATGAAATGCTGATTTGTGGCTCACAATGTTCCCTACACTGCACGGCCCTGAACTTCCCTATTCACCTTTCGTCCTAACTATCTCAACTACCTATGATTAAATGACTCGCCCAGTCCAGGGCCTTAGGTGACTTGGTGTTGGGCTGGACTAGTTCGGGATAGTCAGCGGTGGCGGGGCCCGACTCCGTGACCCTGGTGGAGTCAATTAAAATGGCGGTATTGGGGAGGTGATGATAAAGTTTAGATAAGATTCGTGATGCCACCTGTGGTAATTTGCGGCTATGGAGTCGCAGTTGCTGGTCGGGACCTCCGGGGCTGATGTTATGGCAGCTGAGGTGTTTCTTGCTCCCCACAGGTAGAGCGGGTACCCCGGTGCAACCTTTGGTGCTTGGTAAAGTCTATGGTGTTTGATGATATGGTGTAGGATAGAGCAGACGACACAGGGCTTGCAGTTAAGTTGTTTGCTCACTGTTAGTCTCACAGTTGCGCGGACCGATCCCGGATAGGTCAAGGGTCAATACCGGCTCACCCCTCTATGTGTCCTTTCTCTGGCTGTCTCCCAGCGCTCAACTGTTTTTGGATTCTCTTGTGCCTCCACCACAGGGCCTTACAAAGGTGGCTGACCTCAGTCGTATCTTGCTTGCCTTCACCGGTGATCTGTGGCGGGTTGTGGCCCTGGGCGCTTGCAGCGATCTCCCAAGCCTTCGGTCTTACTTTTAAGGAAATGTCTTTCTTCCCTCAGTCTAGGGGCCGTCCCTGATTTTGCAGCCTGATCCCTCCACCCGATATTTCTAGTGGAATAGGTCATGAGACAATTGCCTTCCGTGACCCTGGAAATTTCCTGTCGGTGTCACCTGGGCCTAGCAAGACCCCAGGATCTCCACCAGGAACCTCCTTCACTCCTTCCCTTCTGGAACTGACTGACTTGTTCCTCTCCTCATTCTCTCTGACTCCTCCCACACTCCCCCTGGCTAGGCCCCTCCCACACCATTAGGACCAGTAGAAGGGACTTACGGCCCCATGACCAGATCATATATGAGGGTTACTGCCACTATCCCTGACCCGGTGTATGCCTACCAATTAGTGTGTGCAGGTTTTATCTGTGAATTGGTAGGTGACCCCATTCTTACCCGGGATGGGATACCACACCTCTGGCTGAGGTGCAATAGCTCTGTGGTGACGGAAACCTCAGGGGCGCCACATAAACCCCTAGCTAAGCTATCTGTCTTGTAGCAGTGGTGGCAGCATCTTCCCTAACATGTAACATTCACAAAATGGCACCGACACCGCATGTCCGCTTTTTATGTGCAGAGGGACATGTGACTTAGGCAGCCAATTGTTGAGGACAAGAATTGAGTATACAAAAATACTTAATTCAGCCATTTCATAGACTCAGGTATATAGTTTAGTAAGATGTAAACTAACACACATATCTATGCATGTCTTTGTTCTCTTTTACTCTTTTACTAATACGTTTATATAGGTATATTGCATATTTAGTGTATTCTCCCTTAAAACAATATATATATATATATATATATATATATACATATATATATATATATATCAGCACATGTATTCTCAAAGATGACTGCCGTATCCTGTTTGCACCCGAGACAGTTGGACAAAAGAAATTCCTGGAGTCTGGACTGTCCAATCAAAGAGAGGATATGCAGATCCTATACATCATGAAGCCCCGACCTACGATATTTGATTGGACTAAAACTTTTGTTTACACCCCCTTACTGCTCGGTCTAGGGTTTTTTCAAATAATAAAGACCACTTGGTCAGTGCCAGTCATGGAGATAGATGTAACTGATTTGCTGTCCAGTTATTCTTCATTCTCGTGTGCACACATGACATTATGATTAGAAACAGCAGTCAGATCCCGAGAGACCTTTTGAGTCTCACCATCATCATCGTCATTTTGAACTTGACACAATTACACAGCCCTTGTGTCTGAACATTGTGGATAGTTTCTGCTTTCTGATTGGCTACCTATAAATTTAAGGGGAAAAAAGTCTGCTGCTCCTCTGACCTCTTCCCACCTCCCTTCCGTCATTAAACAAATCTTGCCACCCAATATACAGCACCACAATAATAGCAAAAGTGATAGAAAGGTATTAGAAAAGCTGCGAACTGTTACTGAACAAAAATAAACACTGATGACTTTTGACAAAAGTGCTCCGAAATCCGAGCCCAAGCTGAACCGGCCAAGACTTGTACCAAATTGTACTATAGGGCTGCATATTGCAATATGGACTATGGGGCTGCATAATACAATATAGACTATGGGCTGCATAATACAATATGGACTATGGGGCTGCATAATACAATAGGAACTATGGCGCTGCATTATACGAGGGGCTGCTGATAAGTCTTTGGCTTTGTGATCTTTTTGTGTTTCTATGGTAACGAATGTTACATCACATGAAAGCCTTGCGTGTCTAATATACTGTATGTTTTTAAAATTTTGTGGTTTTGTTGCTTATGGCAACGGTGTTCTACGCACGCGAGAAAACAAAATATCGGAATCTAATGTGATATTCACAGCAACTAAAAGCAGAGAAGTGCTAAACTTCTTGTTTCTGCAAGGAAAGTCCACAAAGGATATTCATGGTAATATGTCGCAGACATTGGGAGATCAATGCCCTTCATATTCCACAATTAAAAACTGGGTTGCCAAATTTAAAATGGGCCACTTCAGCACCAATGATGAAGAGCGTCCAGGACGACCGAGAAAGCTTCCAGAGAGTGTCGATGCTGTGCACAACCTTATACTGAAGAATCGCCATATTTCAGCTAAAGCAATAGCAGACATCATGGAGATTTCCCATGAACGTGTTTGTGTCATTATCCATGAACATTTGGCCATGAGGAAGCTATGTGCAAAATGGGTCCCCAAATGTTTGACAACAGATCAAAGAAGCATGCGAGTGAAAACTTCCCAGTCCATTTGTCAGTGTTTCTGAACTAATAAGAACTTCATGGATCTACTAGTCACTATGGATAACACCGGGATTTATTTATATGACCCTGAAAACAAGAAGCAGTCAAAAGAGTGGAGGCAAAGTGGTTCTCCCCATTCAAAGAAGTTCAGGGTGCAAAAATCAGCCACTAAGGTGATGGCGTCTGTGTTCTGGGATAAGGAGGGCGTGCTGCTAGTAGACTACCTTCAAAAGGGTTCCATCATCAATGCAAGGTATTACATTAAACTTTTGGACCAATTGAAGGCAGCTCGGAAGGCCACAAGGCTCGGCGAGCTGTCCGAAGGAATCTTGTTCCTGCAATGCAAAGCCTCCGCTCACACTGCACAAGTGACCATGGCAAACCTGGCAGAGCGGGGCTTCCAGCTGGTACCACCCACCTTATTCACCAGATCTAGCTCCCTCCGTCTATCATCTGTTTCCAAACCTGAAGAAACACCTCAAGGCTACCAAATTTCACACCATTTCTGATGCCATGGCTGCTACCAATGCCTGGTTTGAGGCACAACCGAAAGCTTTCTTTTTGCTAGGCTTACAGAACTTGGAATACCAATGTAAGAAGTGTGATGACATCAGTGGAGAGTATGTGGAATAAATGTAAAGTTTCATTATCCTATCTTGTTTCTTTCTGGGTAAAGCCAAAGACTTATCAGCAGCCCCTCGTATTATATGGAGGACTAATGGGGTTACCTTATACATGAACCTTGGGGGTGCATTATAATATATGGAGGACTATGGGGTGCATTATAATATTTGGAGGGCTATGAGGGCTACCTTATACATGGAGGACTATGGGAAATGCATTAAAATACATGAAGGATTATGGGGGTGCATTCTAATATATGAAGGGTTTTGTGGCACCCGTTAAACTATATGGAAGGCTATGTGGGGACCATTATAGTATTAGGAGAGCTTTATATGAGGGAAGACAAAGATGCAAGGATGGCAAAGATTTGTAATGATGGAAAGAGGCTCTTTCCTTCAGCACTTAGCTTTTCCATGCTATGCTATACATCTTCCCTCAGCACCCAACTTTCTCATGCTTTGATATCATGGGAAAGCTGGGTGTTGATGGAAATATGTGTATCAGAGCATGGTGAAGCTGGGTGCTGAGGACAAAATGGATATCAAAACATAGGAAAGCTGGGTGCTGATAGAAAGAGGGCTTTCAGATCACGGGAAACCTTGGTTTCAATTTGTAGTTACGACACTGCTGGTCAATGTTAAAGAGGTGATCCACTATAAAGCATAGTGGCCACATCGATTTAAAGCAGGGACAAAAGGCTTTTTCTAAATACCTTCTTTTTCCAATTCAGCCTGTGAGCAGCGCTATGGCTGTCCGCTCATCCTCATCATGTGACCCGGGCTGCTGTGACCTCTGATGTCTGGTGATGTCACGTCAACTTCTGGAAATGGAAGTTGAACCGGCATCACCGAGGCGGCACCAGTCTCCCTGAGTAACTGGGCTATGGGTGGAGTTTCATTGCACGTTTCATTGCACACCACAGGACGAAGATATTGCCATACCTAGTCTGCTGATTTCCTAATTTTCCCATGTGTCCTTCTCTGATCAAACAGTTATACAACAAAGAGATTGTATGCCCAGGCGATGATTCTTACCAACACAAATTTTCAAAAAAGGTGGGAGCAGACAGACATGAACAATCCGATTCCCGAGAAGATAAAAATTAATATAACTGTAAATATTCAAACCATAGACGTTTCTTGGACAGGGAACGACCCTGTAGAGAAATAAATGAAGGTAACTCACTATCAAGTAGGTGAAATAAACGAGTGTCCTCCATAGCCCTCCAACCAAGAAAAGACCTTTGCAAGTATGCAGGATGAAAGGGAGGTTTGCAGAAAAGAGTTGTAAGAACACTAAAGCGGACTTTACACGCTGCGACATCTCTAGCAATTGCTAGCGATGTCGAGCGCGACAACACCTGTCCCCGTCGTACGGCCAATATGTGGTAATCACTGCCGTAGCGAACATTATCGCTACAGCAGCGTCACACGTACTTATCTGCTCTGCGACGTCGCTCTGGCCGGCGACCCGCCTCCTTTCTAAGGGGGTGGATCGTGCGGCGTCACAACGACGTCACACGGCAGCCGTCCAATAGAAGCGGAGGGGCGGAGATGAGCGGGACGTAACATGCCGCCCACCTCCTTCCTTCCGCATTGCCGGTGGACGCAGGTAAGGAGATGTTTGTCGCTCCTGCGGTATCACACATAGCGATGTGTGCTGCCGCAGGAACGACAAACAACATCGCTAAAAAGCAGAAAACGATTTTTTATTTCAGGACGACCTCTCCACGTCAAACGATTTTGCCCTCTTTTGCGATCGTTTCAGATCGCTCTAAAGTTTTACACACTGCGATATCGTTAATGACACCGGATGTGCGTCACAAACAACGTGACCCCGACGATACTTCATTAACGATATCGTAGAGTGTAAAGGCCGCTTAAGTGTCTTAGAGGGGTATAGTCTTTTCAGGAGTTTACAGTGGGTACGGAAAGTATTCAGACCCCTTTAAATTTTTCACTCCTTGTTTCATTGCAGCCATTTGGTAAATTCAAAAAAGTTAATTTTTTTCTCATTAATGTACACTCTGCACCCTATCTTGACAGAAAAAAAAACAGAAATGTAGAAATTTTTGCAAATTTATTAAACAAGAAAAACTGAAATATCACATGGTCATATGTATTCAGACCCTTTGCTCAGTATTGAGTAGAAGCACCCTTTTGAGGCACGGTAGTACAGCCATGAGTCTTTTTGGGAATGATGTAACAAGTTTCTCACACCTGGATTTGGGGATCCTCTGCCATTCTTCCTTGCAGATCCTCTCCAGTTCCGTCAGGTTGGATGGTGAATGTTGGTGGACGCCATTTTCAGGTCTCTCCAGAGATGCTCAATTGGGTTTAGGTCAGGGCTCTGGCTGGGCCAGTCAAGAATAGTCACAGAGGTGTTCTAAAGCCACTCCTTTGTTATTTCAGCTTTGTGTTTAGGGTCATGGTCTTGTTGGAAGATGAACCTTCAGCCAAGTCTGAGGTCCAGAGCACTCTGGGAGAGTTTTTCTTCCAGGATATCTCTGTACTTGGCCGCATTCATCTTTCCTTCAATTGCAACAAGTCGTCCTGTCCCTGCAGCTGAAAAACACCCCCATAGCATGATGCTGCCATCACCATGTTTCATTGTTGGGATTATTTTGGGCAGGTGATGAGCAGTTCCTGGTTTTCTCCACACATACCACTTAGAATTATCACCAAAAAGTTCTATCTTCGTCTCATTAGACCAGAAAATCTTATTTCTCAAAGTCTCTGAGTCCTTCATGTGTTTTTTTGCAAACTCTATGCGGGCTTTCAAACGTCTTACACTGAGGAGAGGCTTCTGTCTGGCCACTCAGCCATAAAGGCCCGACTGGTGGAGGGCTGCAGTGATAGTTGACTTTGTGGAACTTTCTCCCATCTCCCTACTGCATATCTGGAGCTCAGCCACAGCGATCTTGGGGTTCTTCTTTACCTCTCTCACCAAGGCTCTTCTCCCATGATTGAGTTTGACTGGACGGTCAGATCTAGGAAGAGCTCTGATAGTCCGAAACTTCTTCCATGCAAGGATTCTGGAGGCCACTGTGCTCTTAAGAACCTTGAGTACTGCAGAAATTCTTTTGTAACCTTGGCCAGATCTGTGCCTTGCCACAATTCTATCTCTGAGCTCCTTAGGCAGTTCCTTTGAACTCCTAATTCTCATCTGTCACATGCACTGTGAGCTGTGAGGTCTTATATAGACAGGTGTGTGCCTTTCCATATCAAGTCCTATCAGTTCAGTTTAACACAGGTGGACTCCAATGAAGGAGTAGAACCATCTCAAAGAGGATCACAAGGAAATGGACAGCATGTGACTTAAATATGAGTGTCTGAGCAAAGGGTCTGAATACTTATTACCATGTGATATTTTCTTGTTAATAAATTTACAAAAATGTCTACATTTCTGTTTTTTTTCTGTCAAGATCGGGTGCAGAGTGTACATTAATGAGAAAAAAAGAACATTTTTTAATTTACCAAATGGCTCCAATGAAAAAAAGAGTGAAAAATTTAAAGGGGTCTGAATACTTTCCGTTCCCACTGTATACTGAACTTTAAGTGCCTCCTTGGTTAAGTCTGTTGATTCTCCTGTTGGGGAAATGAGAGAGTATGGAGCTATGCAAGCCCAGGAGAGAGATAGGTGAGATTTGAGCCGAGGTAACTGGGGACCGGGACCTGTCGTGATTTCCGGGGATGCCCCCTAATGTTGGAGGTGCGGGTTTTCCATCCGTCATCTTAAGAGGGGGAAGTCTGTCCTGTGCAAACCAGAGAGGTACCCGGGATATCCAGAGCCCCGAAATCCATGCGTTCGGTCTCCACCAGCAGAGACATCGCCAGTCCTGCAGGTGGTGAGGGAGGGAAGTGATTCCCCCTGGTGCTCAGTCTTCAGGGCGAGTGAACGCCGAGCAGGAAGAGCTAACACCATTTTGGATCCCGTCGGCATCCAAAGGGAGGAAGCTGTACTTCTGAGAAAACACATAATACTTGCCGGAGGGAATGAAGAAGGGCAGTAGGTTCTTCTTTCCTTTTTCCAGCATTGGCAATCTTTTTGGCGCTTTTGAAGCATTAGGTAGAATTTAGAGCCAGTCCAGGGACAGGAGCAGAGAAACTAGCAGCTCTACTCCTCCATAGCCAGGTTACACCCCTGCTTGCTGTAGTTTTGATAAAATCAATGTTTTATCTGCCGCAGATCTACCATTTCTCTGAATGCTAAGCTCTATATAATACCACCCACATCACTGATTGGCAGCTTTCTGTTTACAATATGCATAGGCAGAAAGTGTCGGGTGTGGGATTATGCAGAGCTGATTAATATGGAGGATTACATGGCAGCAAGTCTACTAGTCCTCTGATGATAATCTTCTATTGATAAAACAGTGACTTTATCAAAACTACAGCAAGCAGCCTTGTCGCTGACACATCACTGGATTAAGGGCTCTGTCTCTACAATATGCTGCTCTCAGATTAGGTGGCAGGAACTTGGTAACAAAATCCCTTTAAAGGCCCCGTTACATGCTATGATTTAGCTGACGATATGTCGTTGGGGTCACGATTTTCGTGACACAGTTCCGTTGTTGTTAGCGACGTCGTTGCGTGTGACACCTACGAGAGACTCCAAACGATCGTAAAACTTGCGAAAATCGTTGATCGTTGACACGTCATTCATTTTCAAAATATTGTTCGCCGTTTGGAACGCAGCAGACATATTGCTACGTTTGACACCCTGCCAACGACGAACAACATCGTTAGTGCATCCGTCAACAGCGATGCAGGCGTGTCGTTACGAGGGTATCATGCCAGGGTGTATGCTATGGACAATTATACGCCTCTGTCGTTGCCGGAATCGTTGGGAGGAATGCTGTGTGACGGTGTCCACACAACCGCCTTGGTCAAACAATATATCTCTTAAGGATGTAGCATCGTTTGTGAGATGTGTACGTGTGACCGCTACAAAACGACCTATGAGCGATCTCGGCAAATCGTAACAACGATCTGGGCGTGTCACATCGCTAACGAGATCGCTAGCGATATTGTTGCGTGTAAAGCGGCCTTTAGAGTATTACACAGCTTTCCTATTATCTGTCCCGGAATTTTTGTGCTTACAACTTGGACCTTTATTCTAGATCTTATTATCATAACCAACAAATGTCTTTCTGAGCTTTATTCACACATTATCAAGGAAGTTAATTAGTCATACATGTAAATAGCTAGTAATGAAGCCTCAATAACCATAGCTAATGAATGTATTACTGTACAACATATAAACTGATAGGTTCTTAAAAGGGTCAAAGTCAGTAGTTTCCCAATTATTTCCATCCTGCCAGAGGTCTTTCCAGTTCATTCACCTTCAGTGTGTCCCACACAATCCTCTTTGTCGTAGCATACTTGCCATTCTAGGAGGCAGCTGAGTGCAGAATGAAGCTTTGTATTCCAAAATGCGAAAAAAGAAAAAAAGAAAGTGGCGTGAGATGGTGTAAGGAGACCCCCAGTGAAAAGGGAATTTATACAGTATGCTTTAAATATCTGACTCTAATCCATCTCCCTGGGCAGTGTACTGAAGGTTCCAAACTTGTGCTCGTCTATTAACCCTCTCAATCCTTTAGTTGTACAATGATATAGAATAAGTTGTCCCATATACATAAACTTGTAAGTTGGATGCAAATTGGTGGTCTCCTGCTGATATAACTGTGATTTTATAAAAACTACACTACGTGGCCATATATGTTTAATCACAAGCAGGTGAAGGACGAATCCTTCTGGGAACATTCTATATACAAAAATGTTTTGGAAATAATATTCCAACATAGCCAACTTTCACCTCATCAGTACAGATAAAGATGGGAAGTAATTTTTTGGCTAAAGCTATTGTTTATTGTTACATTTCACCCAATGAACATTCATTTTCATCAACTTTTAAGGTCATTACCGTTTCACAATTCGTCATCCTTATGAGTGTACAGACCCACTTCTCACAGCCTCGCCTATGACCGACTTCTTTGAAAAAAAAAATAAAAAAAAATTGTGATTGTTATTTTTCTAGAAAATGTCTAAATAGTTATAATTTCCAATAGAGAAATAAGTAACATGTTAATGGACTGAGTTAATGGAGGAGTTTAAGGTAATAAATCCTTGTGATCTAGGACAGTGAAAGAGTTTGCGGTTGGATTGCTGGTGGTCTAATGCGGGCTTTACACGAGACGACTGATCGTGCGATGCATTGTCAGGGTCACGGTTTTCGTGACGCACATCCGGCATCGTACACAACGTCGTCTCGTGTGACACCTCCTGGCGACGCAGTATTGCTCACAAATCGTGAGTCGTGTACTCGTCGCTAGGTTTCATAAAATTGTTTAATTAAAATGGCGGCGGTTGTTCATCGTTTCCGTGGCATCACACGTTGCTCCGTGTGACACCACGGGAACGATGAACAGCAGCTTACCTGCCTCCCGCGGCACCCGACGGCTTAATGGAAGGAAGGAGGTGGACGGGATGTTTACATCCCGCTCATCTCCGCCCCTCCGCTTCTATTGGCCGGCTGCCGTGTGACGTCGCTGTGACGCCAAACGTCCCTCCCACTCCAGGAAGTGGACGTTCGTCGCCCACAGTGAGGTCGTCCGGAAGGTAAGTACGTGTGACGGGGGATAAACGACGCAAAAACGACGGGGGCAGGTACGATTGATCAGGTGTCTCGTGTAAAGCAGGGTTAAGACAGTGACTGGGTAATATTAATAATACTCTGCGGAACCAAGGTAGTAAAGGGGTTAAAGGGTTATCCAAAGGCACAATATAAACATGTAGATGAAGAAGTGGAAGTTTGTATGATTTTTTCCGCATGCTCCTTCATCAGGACAACAGTTAGATATAGAGATACTGCACCTTTAGCTATCAAGCAATGACAAAGCAGCACAAACAATTTTAAATGGAGTCTATCAACACCCACAGACCTTTACTATAATCATTCCCTTATTCCCTGCTTTGTGCAGAATAAACTCTTTATCCAAAGTGCGAAATCCAAGTGCAAAAAGAAAAAAAACAGAGTAAAAAAAATGGCAAATTGAACATAATTTAACACAAAAACCCCAAAATGGGCCAGAGAACATTTTTGGCACCTTTCCAAAATTGTTGGTAAACAACTTTGTTTCAATGATGTCTTGCTCGTTCAAACTCAACAGGTGGGGGCAATATGAAAATCACACCTGAAACCAGATAAAAAAAAAGGGAGAAGTTGACTCAATCTGCGCATTGTGTGTCTGTGTGTGCCACACTAAGCATGGAGAGTAGAAAGAGGAGACAAGAATTGTCTGAGGACTTCAAAACCAAAATTGTTGGAAAATATCAACAATCTTAAGGTTACAAGTCCCTCTACAGAGATCTTGTTCCTTTGTCTACCATGCACAACATAATCAAGAAGTTTACAACCCAAGGCACTGTAGCTAATTTCCTTAGGGCGGCTTTGCACGTTGCGACATTGCACGTGCGATGTCGATGGGGTCAAATCGAAAGTGATGCACATCCGGCGTCGCAGTCGATATCGCAACGTGTAAAACCTTTTTGATACGATGAACGAGCGCAAAAGCGTCGTTATCGTATCATCGCTGCAGCCTCCGACATTTCCATAATGCCGATGGTGCGACAGGTACGATGTTGTTCCTCGCTCCAGCGGCAGCACACATCGCTGTGTGTGAAGCCGCAGGAGCGAGGAACATCACCTTACCTGCCGCCCGGCTGCAATGAGAAGGATGGAAGTGGGCGGGATGTTTACATCCTGCTCATCTCCGCCCCTCCGCTCCTATTGGCCGCCTGCCATGTGACGTCGCTGTGATGCTGCGCGGCCCGCCCCCCTAAGGAAGGAGGCGGGTCGCCGGCCAGAGGGACGTCGCACGGCAGGTAAGTGTGTGTGAAGCTGCCGTAGCGATAACAATCGCTACGGCAGCTTTCACTAGATATCGCACGTGCGACGGGGGCGGGACTATCGCTGCAGCATCGGTAACACATTGTTACCGATGTTGCAACGTGCAAAGCCCGCCTTAGATATGGACGGCAAAGAAAAATTGATGAAAGGTTGCAACGCAGGATAGTCTGGATTGTGGATAAGCCAAGTCAAGATCAAGTTCTAAAGAAATTCAAGCTGTCCTGCAGGCTCAGGGAAGATTAGTGTCAGCGCAAACTATCAACATTTGAATGAAATGTAATACTATGGCAGAAGGCCCAGGAGGACCCCACTGCTGACACAGAGACATAATAAATGTACATAGGCCAAAATCCTTGTGAGAAATCATCTTGTGGAAAGATAAGAACAAGATAGAGCTTTTTGGTAAAGCACATTATTTTACTGTTTACTGAAAATTAAATGAGGCCTACAAAGAAAAGAACACATGACCTACAGTCAAATATGGTGAAACTTCAAAGATTTTTTTGGGGTTGTTTTGCTGCCTCTGGCACTGGGAACCTTGACTGTGTGCAAAGCATCATGAAATCTGGAGATTACAAAAGGATTTTGGGTCACAACGTAGTGCCTAGTGTCAAGGGTGCCAATACTTTCAGCCATGACTACTATGTTGAGCTATTTTTGCAGCTCTTCAGTGCATGATATATTTTGTCACTTTGCCATTCAAGTACAATGTGTTATTCATAGAGCGGCATTATCTTCACTTTTTACCTACACACATGGGCTGTTTGTTTTTCCAGTGGCCTGGAGTCTAGCCTTATTTAGTTGGTGCTGTTGTTTATGTTTCATATTGTTTTTCAAATCTGCAGCATTTCAATTCAGTGTTTTTACAGTGACTCTTCACCCAAAGAAAAAAACACAACAAACGGGGTTTTTATTTGTGGTATTTTCACTGCATTTTTAAAGTTTTTTTAGTGAATAAAACTAGCTTAATTAAACATGTACTGTAAAGCATAAATGTGACACGCCCCATGAGAGCCGTCCGAGGGGACACTCAGAACTGGGCCAATTCTGTTTCGGGAGGTCAGGGCGGGGTCATTTAAAGATGTAGTAAAGAGATAGAAATAAATGCTAATTTGTGACACCACCTGAGGTCTTCGACCAGGTATGGCCGACGCTGCTGGATGGGACCGCTGATGGTGAAGCAGCTAGGATGGTACAGCTACCCACATGTAGAGCTAGGCCCCAGGACAAAAGTTTTAGGCCTTTAGCAGGCGGAATGCTTTGAATAGCGCGGAGCTGGCGGTGCAGGCAATGAGTCCAGGACACAGCAGGATGCAGTCATTAGTTCTTTACTCACAGTTGTCAGTTCCAGATTATCACGGCCGGCCGGTCAAATGTTGCCCTTGGAGTGCTGAGTCCTGCGGTGACGGGATCCAGCCGATCCCCAGGTAATTCGGAAGCACAAGACCGGTGTCCCTTTCTGTGTCCCTTTCCTGGTCGTCCTCCTACGCTTTGCCCTCCTGCCCTGCGTCCTCACACACAGTGCCCCGAGCCGATGTCGGCAGGTCCTGGCAGGGAGCCTTTTCTGCCCTGATTCCCTTGGCACTCTATGGTCACCTTTTCAGCTGTTTGTGTGCGGTGATGGCTTCGGCACATGCAGTTACCTCAGCCTCCGGTTTTGCTAGCTGAGCTTTGTAGTTCTCCACTAGTTTAGGGGCCGGTCCCCTTTGCGGCCAAGTCCCTCCACACTTGTGTCTGATGTGGATGCAAGCTCACGGGTGGATCTCTCACTTTCCGTGGCTCTAGGACCCCTTCTTCCTTTCCTGGTCCTAGGACAACCTCCTCCGGCTCCAGCCCTCAGGACCTCTCTCCTCCGGTTCCTCTTACTAACTCACTGATCCTCCGTTCTAAGGTGTTCTCAATCTCGCCCTAACCATAGCCTGAAGTGGTGTAGCTATACTAAAAGTGTGTGTGTTCAATGGCTTGTGACCTCTTCTTACCAGTGAATGGGATACCACACCTCTGGCTGAGGTTCAGTACCTCTGTAGCGACTGGACCCTTAGGGGTGCCACACATGCAATCCACACCCCAAAAAAAACACCAAAAACTCAATGAAAACGCTCCAGAATAGGAACTTTGAACACAGTGTTTTTGTGACGCCCTGGACTAGCCAGGTAGTCACAGGTAGACCCCCTGCACAAACACCAGCCCCTAAAAAGGTGACAGCAGCCAACCTACAAACCCTTGTCACCTCTCTCAGAGTTCAATGGTCACACCAGAGGGCGAAGCCAGGCGGTTGGCCACGCCCACCTAGGAGTCCAGAGGGCCTGAGACAGGAAACAAACAGTGAGTGAGTAGAGTACAGTGGAGTGGAGTTCAAGTTCAAGTGCAGCAGGCCTGTGGCATCAGGTCTGCAGCGGCAACCCTGACCGGTGCCGGGGTCGTAGCCCTGGTACCGAGGCAAGGAAGCAGACGGTGGTTGCCGCCTGCAGGAGCCGGGAAGACGGCTGGTGGAACCGTAAGGGACCGGGACAGGGTAGTGGCCCGCCGGTTCCGAACCGGGGAGCCAACTGGAAACCGGAGCACCAGGAGGGGTACTCAGACCCAGAACGAGGTCCAGAAGCCACTGGACCACGTAGAATTCACTGATTGAGGTCTGGACCTTAGGTCCTTTCCCGTCCCAAGACCCGAAAGACGGCAACAGCCCACAGAGGCGGATAGAAAGCCACCGCACAGGCAGAGAGATCCCACGGGCCAGCGCCTGCGGGCAAACGGGTTCTCCGACACACATCAAGCCGGGGAGCGGACTACCGTTGCTGAAGCATAGGCAGTCAAGTTCTACCACAGAGGTGCAGGAGAAAGGTGGGAACCACCAAACTGAGAAAGGGGCACAGCGCAGCCGGCTGCAGGCACCGACCACTATCCTTTTTGGTTTACCAGAGACTCCGGTGTATCTGTCATAGTGAGTACAACAGTGCCCTTGGGCCGCGCACCGCACCACACCATCTTGCCCGCACCTCACTACCACCGGGCCCCGGGACCATCACCCCCTGCCCACGGAGGGGTCAACACCAGGCTGCATAACATCGTCCCCGGCAGCCTAGTTAATGGCAGTGGTGGTGTCTACATTCACCACAACCCGTGGGTGGCGTCACGAACTTACACCCTTAAACTCCACGGCCTCAGCCGTGAACCTTCGCCATTGAAATCCCTACACGTAGCGCCAACTCCCCTTCAGAGCGACGTGACCCCCGGGTCCGGGAGGATCTCGAGCCACCCACCGACAAGCACGGACCCGAGCGGCCAAAAGCGTAGGTTCTGGCTGCAGAAAAAAAAATGAATGCATCAAAAATACATCATGTGAACAAAGCCTAACACTGAAACAGTCCACTTTCATCTGTGATATGGTCACTTGCCACACAATCTAGTGAGTGTCCATAGCACTGATGAGAGAGGGCTGTGTGCGTAAGGCTATGTGCGCACGTTGCGTACAGTTCACTGCAGAAATTTCTGCAGCGATCTGAAGAGCACATGTGCGCTTCTAATCGCTGCAGAAAATGTCCGTAGTGAAGCAGATTCCATACGCTCTGCCTGCAGCTCCTCCCATAGACAGAGCAGGAGCTGCCGGCAAAGCGCAGGAAAGAAGTGACATGTCATTTCTTTTTACGAAGCGCTTCGGTAGTAGCCGAAGCGCTGCGCTCTAAAGCGCCACGTGCGCACGGCCCCTGCACAATCTCCATAGACTGTGCAGGGGACGCAGGACGCATACAGTTACGCTGCGCTACAAAGCGCAGCGTAACTGCATGTATTTACGCAACGTGCGCACATAGCCTAAAAGAGTGAGCAAAGGTACAAGGTTTTGTCTTCAGAGAGCACTCACTCTCTGCAAGCCACAGCTACTAATCGACAAAGAGGTAAGCGGGAGGCATGCAAAATCAGGGGGCCGAACAGAACAAAGACGCTAGACTATGGAGAGACTAGTCATTAATAGGGATGATCGAATACCTCAAATATTCAGCTTTGCGAATATTTTCCGAATAGGTCGCTGCTATTCGATGCACAAGGTAAGTCTATGGGAAGCCCGAATAGTACCAAAAAGTTGTTATTCAGGTTTCCCATAGCCTTACATTGCACATCGAATATTCGCGAATAGTCAAATAGCGGCGAGGTATTCGGAAAATATTCACAAAGCCGAATAATCGAGGTATTCGATCATCCCTAGTTATTAAGCTAAAAGTATGATTCTAATAGGGGCCAAGTCTCGATAACGAGGACCATGACCCAGTGGTGTACCGTCCATAGAGGCAGACCACGCCACTGCTACGGGGCCTGTGAGCTGGAGGCAGGAGAGGGGCCCGCAGCTGACAGCGCAGGCTCCTTCCCTTTCACCCCCAGCTCACCGGGCCCCAGGGGGCGGGGCCGCCATCAGTGCAATGAGGGGCCCGAGTCGCTCATAGAGAGCTGCCCTCTCTCCTACTCCGCACTGATGTATGTGATCGGTGCAGGACAGGAAATGTACCATGGAGGCTGCGGTGAAGGACCTGTCATCTAACTGATCATGTGCCTGATCACATGACCAGTGAACATCTAGGTCCTGCTGTTCAGCTGCAGCAGCCTCCGTGCAAGTCCCCGGGGTTTCTCTCCTGCTCTTCACTGATCAGAAACTGCAAGATGAGGTAATGTATAGTGTGTGTAACTGTGCATGTAGCCTGTGTGTCTGGTGCCTCTGTCTGTCTCTCTCATTCCCTATCTGTCTGTCTCTCTCATTCCCTATCTGTCTGTCTCTCTCTCATTCCCTATCTGTCTGTCTGTCTCTCATTCCCTATCTGTCTGTCTCTCTCTCATTCCCTATCTGTCTGTCTCTCTCTCATTCCCTATCTGTCTCTCTCTCATTCCCTATCTGTCTCTCTCTCATTCCCTATCTGTCTGTCTCTCATTCCCTATCTGTCTGTCTGTCTCTCATTCCCTATCTGTCTGTCTCTCTCTCATTCCCTATCTGTCTGTCTGTCTCTCATTCCCTATCTGTCTGTGTCTCTCTCTCATTCCCTATCTGTCTGTCTCTCTCTCATTCCCTATCTGTCTGTCTCTCTCTCATTCCCTATCTGTCTGTCTCTCTCTCATTCCCTATCTGTCTGTCTGTCTCTCATTCCCTATCTGTCTGTCTGTCTCTCATTCCCTATCTGTCTGTGTCTCTCTCTCATTCCCTATCTGTCTGTCTCTCTCTCATTCCCTATCTGTCTGTCTCTCTCTCATTCCCTATCTGTCTGTCTCTCTCTCATTCCCTATCTGTCTGTCACTCTCTCATTCCCTATCTGTCTGTCTCTCTCTCATTCCCTATCTGTCTGTGTCTCTCTCTCATTCCCTATCTGTCTGTCTCTCTCTCATTCCCTATCTGTCTGTCTCTCTCTCATTCCCTATCTGTCTGTCTCTCTCTCATTCCCTATCTGTCTCTCTCTCTCTCATTCCCTATCTGTCTGTCTGTCTCTCATTCCCTATCTGTCTGTCTCTCTCTCATTCCCTATCTGTCTGTCTGTCTCTCATTCCCTATCTGTCTGTCTCTCTCTCATTCCCTATCTGTCTGTCTGTCTCTCATTCCCTATCTGTCTGTCTCTCTCTCATTCCCTATCTGTCTCTCTCTCATTCCCTATCTGTCTGTCTCTCTCTCATTCCCTATCTGTCTCTCTCTCATTCCCTATCTGTCTGTCTCTCTCTCATTCCCTATCTGTCTGTCTCTCTCATTCCCTATCTGTCTGTCTCTCTCTCATTCCCTATCTGTCTGTCTCTCTCTCATTCCCTATCTGTCTGTCTCTCTCTCATTCCCTATCTGTCTCTCTCTCTCTCATTCCCTATCTGTCTGTCTGTCTCTCATTCCCTATCTGTCTGTCTCTCTCTCATTCCCTATCTGTCTGTCTGTCTCTCATTCCCTATCTGTCTGTCTCTCTCTCATTCCCTATCTGTCTGTCTGTCTCTCATTCCCTATCTGTCTGTCTCTCTCTCATTCCCTATCTGTCTCTCTCTCATTCCCTATCTGTCTGTCTCTCTCTCATTCCCTATCTGTCTCTCTCTCATTCCCTATCTGTCTGTCTCTCTCTCATTCCCTATCTGTCTCTCTCTCATTCCCTATCTGTCTGTCTCTCTCTCATTCCCTATCTGTCTGTCTCTCTCATTCCCTATCTGTCTGTCTCTCTCTCATTCCCTATCTGTCTGTCTCTCTCATTCCCTATCTGTCTGTCTCTCTCTCATTCCCTATCTGTCTGTCTGTCTCTCATTCCCTATCTGTCTGTCTCTCTCTCATTCCCTATCTGTCTGTCTGTCTCTCATTCCCTATCTGTCTCTCTCTCTCTCATTCCCTATCTGTCTGTCTGTCTCTCATTCCCTATCTGTCTGTCTCTCTCTCATTCCCTATCTGTCTGTCTCTCTCTCATTCCCTATCTGTCTGTCTCTCTCTCATTCCCTATCTGTCTGTCTCTCTCTCTCATTCCCTATCTGTCTGTCTCTGTCTCTCATTCCCTATCTGTCTGTCTCTCTCTCATTCCCTATCTGTCTGTCTCTGTCTCTCATTCCCTATCTGTCTGTCTCTCTCTCATTCCCTATCTGTCTGTCTCTGTCTCTCATTCCCTATCTGTCTGTCTCTCTCTCATTCCCTATCTGTCTGTCTCTCTCTCATTCCCTATCTGTCTGTCTGTCTCTCATTCCCTATCTGTCTGTCTCTCTCTCATTCCCTATCTGTCTGTCTGTCTCTCATTCCCTATCTGTCTGTCTGTCTCTCATTCCCTATCTGTCTGTCTCTCTCTCATTCCCTATCTGTCTGTCTCTCTCTCATTCCCTATCTGTCTGTCTCTCTCTCATTCCCTATCTGTCTGTCTCTCTCTCATTCCCTATCTGTCTGTCTCTCTCATTCCCTATCTGTCTGTCTCTGTCTCTCATTCCCTATCTGTCTGTCTCTCTCTCATTCCCTATCTGTCTGTCTCTCTCTCATTCCCTATCTGTCTGTCTCTGTCTCTCATTCCCTATCTGTCTGTCTCTCTCTCATTCCCTATCTGTCTGTCTCTATCTCTCATTCCCTATCTGTCTGTCTCTCTCTCTCATTCCCTATCTGTCTGTCTCTGTCTCTCATTCCCTATCTGTCTGTCTCTCTCTCATTCCCTATCTGTCTGTCTCTGTCTCTCATTCCCTATCTGTCTGTCTGTCTCTCATTCCCTATCTGTCTGTCTCTCTCTCATTCCCTATCTGTCTGTCTGTCTCTCATTCCCTATCTGTCTGTCTCTCTCTCATTCCCTATCTGTCTGTCTCTGTCTCTCATTCCCTATCTGTCTGTCTCTCTCTCATTCCCTATCTGTCTGTCTCTCTCTCATTCCCTATCTGTCTGTCTCTCTCTCATTCCCTATCTGTCTGTCTCTCTCTCTCATTCCCTATCTGTCTGTCTCTGTCTCTCATTCCCTATCTGTCTGTCTCTCTCTCATTCCCTATCTGTCTGTCTCTGTCTCTCATTCCCTATCTGTCTGTCTCTCTCTCATTCCCTATCTGTCTGTCTCTCTCTCATTCCCTATCTGTCTGTCTGTCTCTCATTCCCTATCTGTCTGTCTCTCTCTCATTCCCTATCTGTCTGTCTCTGTCTCTCATTCCCTATCTGTCTGTCTCTCTCTCTCATTCCCTATCTGTCTGTCTCTGTCTCTCATTCCCTATCTGTCTGTCTCTGTCTCTCATTCCCTATCTGTCTGTCTCTCTCTCATTCCCTATCTGTCTGTCTCTGTCTCTCATTCCCTATCTGTCTGTCTCTCTCTCATTCCCTATCTGTCTGTCTCTCTCTCATTCCCTATCTGTCTGTCTCGTCTCTCATTCCCTATCTGTCTGTCTCTCTCTCTCATTCCCTATCTGTCTGTCTCTGTCTCTCATTCCCTATCTGTCTGTCTCTCTCTCATTCCCTATCTGTCTGTCTCTCTCTCATTCCCTATCTGTCTGTCTCTCTCTCATTCCCTATCTGTCTGTCTCTCTCTCATTCCCTATCTGTCTGTCTCTGTCTCTCATTCCCTATCTGTCTGTCTCTGTCTCTCATTCCCTATCTGTCTGTCTCTCTCTCATTCCCTATCTGTCTGTCTCTGTCTCTCATTCCCTATCTGTCTGTCTCTCTCTCATTCCCTATCTGTCTGTCTCTTCTCTCATTCCCTATCTGTCTGTCTGCTCTCTCATTCCCTATCTGTCTGTCTCTCTCTCATTCCCTATCTGTCTGTCTGTCTCTCATTCCCTATCTGTCTGTCTCTCTCTCATTCCCTATCTGTCTGTCTCTCTCTCATTCCCTATCTGTCTGTCTCTCTCTCATTCCCTATCTGTCTGTCTCTCTCTCATTCCCTATCTGTCTGTCTCTCTCTCATTCCCTATCTGTCTGTCTCTGTCTCTCATTCCCTATCTGTCTGTCTCTCTCTCATTCCCTATCTGTCTGTCTCTCTCTCTCATTCCCTATCTGTCTGTCTCTGTCTCTCATTCCCTATCTGTCTGTCTCTGTCTCTCATTCCCTATCTGTCTGTCTCTCTCTCATTCCCTATCTGTCTGTCTCTCTCTCATTCCCTATCTGTCTGTCTCTGTCTCTCATTCCCTATCTGTCTGTCTCTCTCTCATTCCCTATCTGTCTGTCTCTCTCTCATTCCCTATCTGTCTGTCTGTCTCTCATTCCCTATCTGTCTGTCTCTCTCTCATTCCCTATCTGTCTGTCTGTCTCTCATTCCCTATCTGTCTGTCTCTCTCTCATTCCCTATCTGTCTGTCTCTGTCTCTCATTCCCTATCTGTCTGTCTCTCTCTCATTCCCTATCTGTCTGTCTCTCTCTCATTCCCTATCTGTCTGTCTCTCTCTCATTCCCTATCTGTCTGTCTCTCTCTCTCATTCCCTATCTGTCTGTCTCTGTCTCTCATTCCCTATCTGTCTGTCTCTCTCTCATTCCCTATCTGTCTGTCTCTCTCTCTCATTCCCTATCTGTCTGTCTCTCTCTCATTCCCTATCTGTCTGTCTCTCATTCCTATCTGTCTGTCTCTCTCTCATTCCCTATCTGTCTGTCTCTCTCTCATTCCCTATCTGTCTGTCTGTCTCTCATTCCCTATCTGTCTGTCTCTCTCTCATTCCCTATCTGTCTGTCTCTGTCTCTCATTCCCTATCTGTCTGTCTCTCTCTCTCATTCCCTATCTGTCTGTCTCTTCTCTCATTCCCTATCTGTCTGTCTCTGTCTCTCATTCCCTATCTGTCTGTCTCTCTCTCATTCCCTATCTGTCTGTCTCTCTCTCATTCCCTATCTGTCTGTCTCTGTCTCTCATTCCCTATCTGTCTGTCTCTCTCTCATTCCCTATCTGTCTGTCTCTGTCTCTCATTCCCTATCTGTCTGTCTCTCTCTCATTCCCTATCTGTCTGTCTCTCTCTCATTCCCTATCTGTCTGTCTCTGTCTCTCATTCCCTATCTGTCTGTCTGCTCTCTCATTCCCTATCTGTCTGTCTCTCTCTCATTCCCTATCTGTCTGTCTGTCTCTCATTCCCTATCTGTCTGTCTCTCTCTCATTCCCTATCTGTCTGTCTCTCTCTCATTCCCTATCTGTCTGTCTGTCTCTCATTCCCTATCTGTCTGTCTCTCATTCCCTATCTGTCTGTCTCTGTCTCTCATTCCCTATCTGTCTGTCTCTCTCTCATTCCCTATCTGTCTGTCTCTGTCTCTCATTCCCTATCTGTCTGTCTCTCTCTCATTCCCTATCTGTCTGTCTCTCTCTCATTCCCTATCTGTCTGTCTCTCTCTCATTCCCTATCTGTCTGTCTCTCTCTCATTCCCTATCTGTCTGTCTCTCATTCCCTATCTGTCTCTCTCTCTCATTCCCTATCTGTCTGTCTCTCTCTCATTCCCTATCTGTCTGTCTGTCTCTCATTCCCTATCTGTCTGTCTCTCTCTCATTCCCTATCTGTCTGTCTGTCTCTCATTCCCTATCTGTCTGTCTCTCTCTCATTCCCTATCTGTCTCTCTCTCATTCCCTATCTGTCTGTCTCTCTCTCATTCCCTATCTGTCTCTCTCTCATTCCCTATCTGTCTGTCTCTCTCTCATTCCCTATCTGTCTGTCTCTCTCTCATTCCCTATCTGTCTGTCTCTCTCTCATTCCCTATCTGTCTGTCTCTCTCTCATTCCCTATCTGTCTGTCTCTCTCTCATTCCCTATCTGTCTGTCTCTCTCATTCCCTATCTGTCTGTCTCTCTCTCATTCCCTATCTGTCTGTCTCTCTCTCATTCCCTATCTGTCTGTCTCTCTCTCATTCCCTATCTGTCTGTCTCTCTCTCATTCCCTATCTGTCTGTCTCTCTCTCATTCCCTATCTGTCTGTCTCTCTCTCATTCCCTATCTGTCTGTCTCTCTCTCATTCCCTATCTGTCTGTCTCTCTCTCATTCCCTATCTGTCTGTCTCTCTCTCATTCCCTATCTGTCTGTCTCTCTCTCTCATTCCCTATCTGTCTGTCTCTGTCTCTCATTCCCTATCTGTCTGTCTCTCTCTCATTCCCTATCTGTCTGTCTCTGTCTCTCATTCCCTATCTGTCTGTCTCTCTCTCATTCCCTATCTGTCTGTCTCTGTCTCTCATTCCCTATCTGTCTGTCTCTCTCTCATTCCCTATCTGTCTGTCTCTCTCTCATTCCCTATCTGTCTGTCTGTCTCTCATTCCCTATCTGTCTGTCTCTCTCTCATTCCCTATCTGTCTGTCTCTCTCTCATTCCCTATCTGTCTGTCTCTCTCTCATTCCCTATCTGTCTGTCTCTCTCTCATTCCCTATCTGTCTGTCTCTCTCTCATTCCCTATCTGTCTGTCTCTCTCTCATTCCCTATCTGTCTGTCTCTCTCATTCCTATCTGTCTGTCTCTCTCTCATTCCCTATCTGTCTGTCTCTCTCTCATTCCCTATCTGTCTGTCTCTCTCTCATTCCCTATCTGTCTGTCTCTGTCTCTCATTCCCTATCTGTCTGTCTCTCTCTCATTCCCTATCTGTCTGTCTCTCTCTCTCATTCCCTATCTGTCTGTCTCTCTCTCTCATTCCCTATCTGTCTGTCTCTGTCTCTCATTCCCTATCTGTCTGTCTCTCTCTCATTCCCTATCTGTCTGTCTCTGTCTCTCATTCCCTATCTGTCTGTCTCTTTCTCATTCCCTATCTGTCTGTCTCTCTCTCATTCCCTATCTGTCTGTCTGTCTCTCATTCCCTATCTGTCTGTCTCTCTCTCATTCCCTATCTGTCTGTCTCTGTCTCTCATTCCCTATCTGTCTGTCTCTCTCTCATTCCCTATCTGTCTGTCTCTCTCTCATTCCCTATCTGTCTGTCTCTCTCTCATTCCCTATCTGTCTGTCTCTCTCTCTCATTCCCTATCTGTCTGTCTCTGTCTCTCATTCCCTATCTGTCTGTCTCTCTCTCATTCCCTATCTGTCTCTCTCTCTCTCTCATTCCCTATCTGTCTGTCTCTCTCTCATTCCCTATCTGTCTGTCTCTCTCATTCCCTATCTGTCTGTCTCTCTCTCATTCCCTATCTGTCTGTCTCTCTCTCATTCCCTATCTGTCTGTCTGTCTCTCATTCCCTATCTGTCTGTCTCTCTCTCATTCCCTATCTGTCTGTCTCTGTCTCTCATTCCCTATCTGTCTGTCTCTCTCTCTCATTCCCTATCTGTCTGTCTCTGTCTCTCATTCCCTATCTGTCTGTCTCTGTCTCTCATTCCCTATCTGTCTGTCTCTCTCTCATTCCCTATCTGTCTGTCTCTCTCTCTCATTCCCTATCTGTCTGTCTCTGTCTCTCATTCCCTATCTGTCTGTCTCTCTCTCATTCCCTATCTGTCTGTCTCTGTCTCTCATTCCCTATCTGTCTGTCTCTCTCTCATTCCCTATCTGTCTGTCTCTCTCTCATTCCCTATCTGTCTGTCTCTGTCTCTCATTCCCTATCTGTCTGTCTGTCTCTCATTCCCTATCTGTCTGTCTCTCTCTCATTCCCTATCTGTCTGTCTCTCTCTCATTCCCTATCTGTCTGTCTCTCTCATTCCCTATCTGTCTGTCTCTCTCTCATTCCCTATCTGTCTGTCTGTCTCTCATTCCCTATCTGTCTGTCTCTCATTCCCTATCTGTCTGTCTCTGTCTCTCATTCCCTATCTGTCTGTCTCTCTCTCATTCCCTATCTGTCTGTCTCTGTCTCTCATTCCCTATCTGTCTGTCTCTCTCTCATTCCCTATCTGTCTGTCTCTGTCTCTCATTCCCTATCTGTCTCTCTCTCTCTCTCATTCCCTATCTGTCTGTCTCTCTCTCATTCCCTATCTGTCTGTCTGTCTCTCATTCCCTATCTGTCTGTCTCTGTCTCTCATTCCCTATCTGTCTGTCTCTCTCTCATTCCCTATCTGTCTGTCTCTCTCTCATTCCCTATCTGTCTGTCTCTCTCTCATTCCCTATCTGTCTGTCTCTGTCTCTCATTCCCTATCTGTCTGTCTCTGTCTCTCATTCCCTATCTGTCTGTCTCTCTCTCATTCCCTATCTGTCTGTCTCTCTCTCATTCCCTATCTGTCTGTCTCTGTCTCTCATTCCCTATCTGTCTGTCTCTCTCTCATTCCCTATCTGTCTGTCTCTCTCTCATTCCCTATCTGTCTGTCTCTCTCTCATTCCCTATCTGTCTGTCTCATTCCCTATCTTCTGTCTCTCTCATTCCCTATCTGTCTGTCTCTCTCTCATTCCCTATCTGTCTGTCTCTCTCTCATTCCCTATCTGTCTCTGTCTCTCATTCCCTATCTGTCTGTCTCTCTCTCATTCCCTATCTGTCTCTCTCATTCCCTTCTGTCTCTCTCATTCCCTATCTGTCTGTCTCTCTCTCATTCCCTATCTGTCTGTCTCTCTCTCATTCCCTATCTGTCTCTCTCTCTCTCATTCCCTATCTGTCTGTCTCTCTCTCATTCCCTATCTGTCTGTCTCTCTCTCATTCCCTATCTGTCTGTCTCTCTCTCATTCCCTATCTGTCTGTCTCGTCTCTCATTCCCTATCTGTCTGTCTCTCTCTCATTCCCTATCTGTCTGTCTCTCTCTCATTCCCTATCTGTCTGTCTCTCATTCCCTATCTGTCTGTCTCTCTCTCATTCCTATCTGTCTGTCTCTCTCTCATTCCCTATCTGTCTGTCTCTCTCTCATTCCCTATCTGTCTGTCTCTCTCTCTCATTCCCTATCTGTCTGTCTCTCATTCCCTATCTGTCTGTCTCTCTCTCATTCCCTATCTGTCTGTCTCTCTCTCATTCCCTATCTGTCTGTCTCTCTCTCATTCCCTATCTGTCTGTCTCTCTCTCATTCCCTATCTGTCTGTCTCTCTCTCATTCCCTATCTGTCTGTCTCTCTCTCATTCCCTATCTGTCTGTCTCTCTCATTCCCTATCTGTCTGTCTCTCTCTCATTCCCTATCTGTCTGCTCTCTCATTCCCTATCTGTCTGTCTCTCTCTCATTCCCTATCTGTCTGTCTCTCTCTCATTCCCTATCTGTCTGTCTCTCTCTCATTCCCTATCTGTCTGCTCTCTCTCTCATTCCCTATCTGTCTGTCTCTCTCTCATTCCCTATCTGTCTGTCTCTCTCTCATTCCCTATCTGTCTGTCTCTCTCTCATTCCCTATCTGTCTGTCTCTCTCTCATTCCCTATCTGTCTGTCTCTCTCTCATTCCCTATCTGTCTGTCTCTCTCTCATTCCCTATCTGTCTGTCTCTCATTCCCTATCTGTCTGTCTCTCTCTCTCATTCCCTATCTGTCTGTCTCTCTCTCATTCCCTATCTGTCTGTCTCGTCTCTCATTCCCTATCTGTCTGTCTCTCTCTCATTCCCTATCTGTCTGTCTCTCTCTCATTCCCTATCTGTCTGTCTCTCTCTCATTCCTATCTGTCTCTCTCTCATTCCCTATCTGTCTGTCTCTCTCTCATTCCCTATCTGTCTGTCTCTCTCTCATTCCCTATCTGTCTGTCTCTCTCTCATTCCCTATCTGTCTCTCTCTCATTCCCTATCTGTCTGTCTCTCTCTCATTCCCTATCTGTCTGTCTCTCTCATTCCCTATCTGTCTGTCTCTCTCTCATTCCCTATCTGTCTGTCTCTCTCATTCCCTATCTGTCTGTCTCTCTCTCATTCCCTATCTGTCTGTCTCGTCTCTCATTCCCTATCTGTCTGTCTCTCTCTCATTCCCTATCTGTCTGTCTCTGTCTCTCATTCCCTATCTGTCTGTCTCTCTCTCATTCCCTATCTGTCTGTCTCTCTCTCATTCCCTATCTGTCTGTCTCTCTCTCATTCCCTATCTGTCTGTCTCTCTCTCATTCCCTATCTGTCTGTCTCTCTCTCATTCCCTATCTGTCTGTCTCTCTCTCATTCCCTATCTGTCTGTCTCCTCTCATTCCCTATCTGTCTGTCTCTCTCTCATTCCCTATCTGTCTGTCTCTTCTCTCATTCCCTATCTGTCTGTCTCTCTCTCATTCCCTATCTGTCTGTCTCTGTCTCTCATTCCCTATCTGTCTGTCTCTCTCTCATTCCCTATCTGTCTGTCTCTCTCTCATTCCCTATCTGTCTGTCTGTCTCTCATTCCCTATCTGTCTGTCTCTCTCTCATTCCCTATCTGTCTGTCTCTGTCTCTCATTCCCTATCTGTCTGTCTCTCTCTCTCATTCCCTATCTGTCTGTCTCTGTCTCTCATTCCCTATCTGTCTGTCTCTCTCTCATTCCCTATCTGTCTGTCTCTCTCTCATTCCCTATCTGTCTGTCTCTCTCTCATTCCCTATCTGTCTGTCTCTCTCTCATTCCCTATCTGTCTGTCTCTCTCTCATTCCCTATCTGTCTGTCTCTTCTCTCATTCCCTATCTGTCTGTCTCTCTCTCATTCCCTATCTGTCTGTCTCTCTCTCATTCCCTATCTGTCTGTCTCTCTCTCATTCCCTATCTGTCTGTCTCTCTCTCATTCCCTATCTGTCTGTCTCTCTCTCATTCCCTATCTGTCTGTCTCTCTCTCATTCCCTATCTGTCTGTCTCTCTCTCATTCCCTATCTGTCTGTCTCTCTCTCATTCCCTATCTGTCTGTCTCTCTCTCATTCCCTATCTGTCTGTCTCTCATCCCTTCTGTCTCTCATTCCCTATCTGTCTGTCTCTCTCTCATTCCCTATCTGTCTGTCTCTCTCTCATTCCCTATCTGTCTGTCTCTGTCTCTCATTCCCTATCTGTCTGTCTCTCTCTCATTCCCTATCTGTCTGTCTCTCTCTCATTCCCTATCTGTCTGTCTCTGTCTCTCATTCCCTATCTGTCTGTCTCTCTCTCATTCCCTATCTGTCTGTCTCTGTCTCTCATTCCTATCTGTCTGTCTCTCTCTCATTCCCTATCTGTCTGTCTCTCTCTCATTCCCTATCTGTCTGTTCTCTCTCTCATTCCCTATCTGTCTGTCTCTCTCTCATTCCCTATCTGTCTGTCTCTCTCTCATTCCCTATCTGTCTGTCTCTCTCTCTCATTCCCTATCTGTCTGTCTCTCTCTCTCATTCCCTATCTGTCTGTCTCTCTCTCATTCCCTATCTGTCTGTCTCTCTCTCATTCCCTATCTGTCTGT